>NC_037682.1:117862893-118089091 GCF_003255815.1 Theropithecus gelada | reverse complement strand
CACCACACACACACACACACACACCACACACACACACCACACACACACCACACACACACACCACATACACACACACACCACACACACACACACACCACACACACACACCACAGTCACTGCTGCTGACCTCTTATGAGATCAAAGTCAAAATATGAGTCTGCATTGTGAATGACAGATGAGAACTCACACTGGAGGTGTGTGCATGTGGAGAGAGAAAAAGAGAGAGAGAGAGAAAGAGAGGTTGCTAACTTCTTAGGAGGTCAGAACTGAGAGATTAATCTCTTTTGCTGAAGACAAACAGCACCCAATGGCAAGCGTCTGCACCCTGCCACATCATCCCAGCCTTTCTGTTCCTCCCACACACCCCCTTCTCAGCATTTATGATGGATCTTTAGTGTATTAAGAGGAAAAATGCATTTGGCAGCACTAATGTCTGCTGTTTAAGTCCTATTGCTTCATCGAACCCGGCCACTCATAATCACAGGCTCTAGAGCAGCCGTCAATGGGATGTGCATCGTTCTTCAAGGTTAATGAAAGAAAAGCTCCCTTGGACAAGTCTAGTCTATATTTGTGTATTCCGCTGCCATGACATGATGGTTGAAATGGACCAAATTGCTTCCCAGCATGAGCCCACAGTCACATTTCTCTGGCCTTCGTACAGGAGGCTCCTGGCACATTTGGCGAGGTCGTTCGCACGGTAAGTGGGGACCTGGCTGGGGGCCAGTATGTTAGAGTGGTAAGCCCATTGCTTCTTTCATCTGCAGCATGTGCTCTGTGCCCTGTGGCTGTCTGGGGCAAGGCTGAGGCACGACACAGTGAATTTCCCCGAGGTGTGTGTATACAGAGGATAGCGGTAGGCTTCTCATCCTTCATGAGCCTCCCACTGCACACAGCCACCTGCAGTCCTCCTTCCACTCACATCCCAGGCATCTAGAGGGCCCAGCCTCACCCCCAACAGCCTAAAGACTTTCCTCCCACACACATCGGCTGCCCTCTTAGGAATCAGGCAAGGAAGGGTCTGTGATAGAAAAACGGTTGACTCTGAGGTCAGGAAGACCTAAGTTTGAGTCCTGGAAATGCTGCTTTTTCTGCTTTAAGACATATGACCATAAAGGAAATACCAGTCTCAGATCAATCCCCAGAGGGAGACCCTGAGCAAGGATTCCTAGGCAGATGCTCCCAGGAGAAACAGGAAGAAAAAAGGGAAGCAGAATAGAGACAGGGATGACGCCAAACAGAAGTGTGATTTTAAGTAAACTCCCAGTCTAAGCTTGATCCTGCTGGGAAGCTCTAGGATGTAACATACAGCTTACAGTGTATCGGACTTTCTAAGCAAATACTCATCTGCCCACAGCAATCATTGGCTAAATGAACTGCCAAGCACTTCCCATTCTCTGCAAGTTGGGGCAGACAGGAGAGTGAAGCACCTAGGCTGGCCCAAGGACATCAGACAGCACACAGTCACAGGTGGGGGCCACTGGAGCAAGGTACACAGGTGGGTGGGCTGGGCACCCAGGATTCTAGAATAGATGTTGGGGGGTTGGGAGGAGCATCGATCGTGTGCTCTCCACCCCCTCACCCCACTGGGCTTCATGCCCTTCAGTGTATGGAGGGGGCAATATGTGTACCATAAAGTTGATGTGAGAATAAAAGGGGGCCTCAAATGCAGATGGTCTCTCACCTCATAGGTGCACGTAAATGTAAGTGCCTTCTTTCCCATACACCTTCAGGAGACAGTTCCACTCAGTTAAACTGGATGCTCATGTTGTAATGTTAGGTGAGAAAAAAATCAAAATATAAAATGGTATCCCTGGCATGCTCACCATTTCATAAAAATACAAAATATGGGCCTGGTGCCGTGGCTCACGCCTGTAATCCCAGGACTTTGGGAGGCTGACGTGGGCGGATCACGAGGTTAGGAGATTGAGACCATCCTGGCTAACATGGTGAAACCCCGTCTCTACTAAAAATACAAAAAAATTAGCCAAGCACAGTGGGGGGTGCCTGTAGTCCCAGCTACTCGGGAGGCTGAGGCAGGAGAATGGCAAAAACCCGGGAGGTGGAGCTTGCAGTGAGCCAAGATTGCACCACTGCACTCCAGCCTGGGACACAGAGCGAGACCCCGTCTCAAAAAAAAAAAAAAAAAGTGTGTGTATATATACATATATATACTTAGAAAATATTATCAGAAAATACTCAATATGCTAATAGTGATTATTTCTGGCTGTTGAAATTATGAGTTATTTTTCATTTTAATTTTATACTTGTCTGATTATTCTGTCATGAGCAAGTGTTACTTTTATATTAAATCATACTTTAAAACATGAAGACTTAGAAAGATCAAGTAGTTTAATTAAATAACGTGAGAAAAAAAATTTAAAGGCCATCTTGTCTTCGCTTGTTCCCAGTTCCTACATTTCAATGCAGAAGCAAAGTTGCAAGGTAGACAGATTGTTATCTTTGATTAGTTACCATCCTGGTTATGTGTTTGTATTTTAACGAAGATCTTGGTGGATACTGTGGCTTAAATACAGTTAAACAGGTTTCATTACTGTGGAATTTTCCAGAACCTTTACCATATCAAAGTGCATATGACTCTGCAGAGACACATAGTCCACAAAGTGTTCCCCAAACTTACTTAGCATTGGAACCCTTTTTGCAAGGTGCATTTGAGGGACTTTCATCCCAGGAACCAACTTTGGGAAATACTAGGCTTAAGGCAGAGGGAAGATGGGGGTCTCCGTTGTCCTTTTCAAGAAATTTGAGGGCAAGAACACCTTCTGGTGCCTCCACATCTCCCTATGTAGCCCCTGCTGGGTCCACAGGCCCTGTCCCTTCCTCCCTGCCCACAGCCTAGACCAGGTCCAGGGAAACCCTGATGAAGGATCCCAGAGGGCATAGAGATGGTGGTGGGAAGGAAGAGGGCACGGACCATCTCCTAGAGTCATAGGTTGGTCGTGTCAAGTCTGGCACTAGACCTCACCCAAACCCACAGCCAAGGAAGCTAAGGAGGATAAGCTCTCAGGACTGGAAAGGCTGGTGATGGAGCTGATGGGCGAGCCTGCCCCATCTGGCCTCCAGAGCCTCACCTCTCACTGAGTCTCACACATGATGCTACTTTTCATGAAGCAGTTCTGAGTTGAAAAACAGCAAATTTGAAAAATAAGCATATTAGTTTGTTCTCACATTGCTATAAAGAAGCACCTAAGACTGGGTAATTTATGAAAGAAAAGAGGTTTCATTGACTCACAATTCTGCAGGCTGTCCAGGAAGGACTGGGGAGGCCTCAGGAAAGTTAAAATCATGGTAGAAAGTAAAGGGAAAGTAGGCATGTCTTACATGGCTGGGGACGGAGGAAGAAAGAGAAGGTGCAGGAGCCGGGGGTTCCCCACTTTTAAACAACCAGATCTCCTGATAACTCACTTACTATCACAAAAACAGCAAGGGGGATCTCCCCACATGATCCAATCACCTCCCACTAGGGCCCTCCTTCAACATAGGGGATTACAATTGGACGTGAGATTTTGGCGGGGACACAAATCCAAACCATATCAATAAGGTTGCAAGAGGGGCTAAGAGCAGTTTCTCTGAGAGCCGATCTAACACCGTGATGATGATGAAGTGTCTAGGCTCCCGAGCCAGACTGCCGCTGAGATGGCTCCTGCCTCTGCCCTGCCCTGGGCCCTCGGGCTGGGGCTGAACATCTCTGTGCCTCGGACTCCACATCTGTACCACAGCCATGACTTAGAGACAAGGGTGAACCTACCTCTGTGAAGGACTATAATGAGGGCTGTGGCTAGTTATTCCAAGTACAGAGAAAGAGATTGAAATGACTGCAGAGGATGAATTGAACCCTTTGCTCACTGTTGGTAAGAATATAAAAATGGTGCAGCCACTGTTGAAAACAATATGGAGGTTCCTCAAAAAATTAAACATAGAATTACCATATGAACTAGAAATTCCACTTTCAGGTATATACCCAAAGGAATTGAAAGCAGAGATTGAAACAGATATTCGTACATCCATGTTCATGGCAACATTATTTACAACAGTCAAAGTATCAATGGATGAATGGATAAACAAAATGTGATTTATATTAACAAGAGAATATTATTCAGCTTTAAAAAGGAAGGAAATTCTGGCCTATGCTACAACATGGATGAACCTGGAATATATTCTAAGTGAAATAAGCCAGACACAAAAGAATGAATGTTGTATGATTCTACTTATATGATGTCTGTAGAGTAGTTAAATTCATAGAGACAGAAAGTAGAAGGATGGTTGTCAGGGGCTGGAGGTATTGGGATGAGGAGTTAGGATTTAACAGGTACAGAGTTTCTGGAGATGGGTGGTAGTGACAGTTGCATGACAATAGGAATGTACAATACTTAACGCCACTGACCTGTACCATTAAAATAGTTTAAATCATAAACTTTATTTTAGTGCATTTTAACACAATTTTTAAAAAGAAGTATCAACTATTAAAGAGAAAAATAGAAAACTGAAAAACCACACACACACAGAAGAAACTTACTACCGGAAGAGTTTAGGCCATATGTGAACAGGAGCTTTGTTTTTACTTAAAAAAAAAAAAAAAAAAAAAGAGATCCACAATCCATACTGGAGAACCCTTTTCCTGAATGCCTTAAGAGGAGACTTGTGTGGGATGATTCATGTGTACTATTTGTTGATGCAAAGAGTTGAATAATTAACCTTGAAGATCAGTTGCATTGCATTTATTAATGTTTTCTGCCCCACTGTTAATATCATTAACTAGAGACTGAGAAATGTATTCTTAATCTCTGAAATGTAAAGTCCCTGTCATATACTTAGAATGAAACATACAGAAAAGCTTTATGCAAAACTGAGCTGGAGATCTTGAAAAGGAAGTCAAGGAAGTTTTGTTTTGTTTTCTGAGTTTGTGTGAAACTTATTTTGAGAATTACTTTTCCAGAATTGTTTTAACTCCATAAAAGCATACGCAGGGTGTCAAAAACTTGGCGAGAGCATGGGTGAATACGAAGAGCTGTCTCAGGCTGGGGAAGCTGTGGGTGGATGGTTTTCATATTTCAATTTCTTTTGTGGCATCAAATATTGTTTCAGTAATAAGTAAAATTGACAAAACGATAAAAATAACATTTGAGAAACTAAACTCATGAAAAGCATATTAAAACTGACATCACTTATTTTACCCATTTAAAAATGCAGAAATGGAGAGTGAAGTTAGATAAAAGCAGAATGTACTTCTTGTTATAAATGAAAAGTCTCACATTAGAGATTCAAATTACGGCCACAAGATCACTCCACGGCAGTTCACAGCATCAATAAAACTCCAGTTTGTTTGGAAAGCCAACTTTCCTATATGCCAAAATACATATTTTGTAAATTGCTTAATTTACATTTGAAAAGATCAAATCTTAATTCTTCGAGAAGCTGAGTAGAAGGATTGAGAGAAACTGAAGGAAAAAAACACACACAGCGATTTGAACAGCCTTTTTGGTTCAGCAGTATACACAGTTTGATTGAAATTGATAGCATTTGGAAAAAGGAAGTATTTTTCCCATTTAAAAAAAAAGACAGCAACAACACAAAAAAACTTGCACGACACAAAAAACTAAGTTACATGAAGTTCCCGTTGTGAGCTTTTAGTGACTCTAGGAAGGAATAACAGGTTTCCTTGGAGAAATAACACCCTGAGGAACTTGGCAAATGACATGGAAAGAGCTTCTGCTCCCTGGACGTTCTCTGAGGGCGGTCGGTTCCAGTCCAGCCAAGGATGGCGCAGTCTCTGCTCGGGGAGTCCACCTGCCTTCCAGGGCTGGGCAGGAAGCCAAGAGCAAAGAGTCCAGGGTTCAGAGCCCGCCATTGCCTTGCTGGGGGACCTTTAGTACAGTGCCTTGACCCCATGCCTCAGTTTCTCCTTTGAAAATTAGTGTGATAAAAGCACAACAGGTGTTTCAGCTCACATGTAATGTCTTAAATTTGTATAGGTATTTGGAGCCTATCAAGTGCTTTCTTTGCTCACCTACCTCATCATGATGCTCCCAACTCTCATCATATTAAAGTGGAGGTATCTCAAGTTTTGGAGTCACAATGCTGGTTGACCTTCCCAGAGGACTTACTGTCTCCAGATACTATATATATGGCACACAGTTGGTGCTCAGAAGTAGTCAGTTTCCTCCTTTCCTACCATGCAAACTGGTATGAATAACATTTTGTTATGTAAATGGGCTTAAGAGAGATTAGATGATTGGTCTTAGGCTAGGTAAGTAATAAATAGTAGAGCTAAGATTATAGCCACAATTGGCCGGGCGCCAGTGGCTCAGGCCTGTAATCCCAGCACTTTGGGAGTCCGAGGCGGGTGGATCACAAGGTTGAAAGATCAAGACGTTCACATTGTGAAACCCCGTCTCTACTAAAAATACAAACATTAGCTGGGTGTGGTGGCGCGTGCCTATGGTCCCAGCTACTCGAGAGACTGAGGCATGAGAATTGCTTGAACCCGGGAGGCAGAGGTTGCAGTCAGCCGAGATCGCACCACCGCACTCCAGCATGGGCAACAGTGCGAGACTCTGTCTCAAAAAAAAAAAAAAAAAAAAAGATTATAGCCTCGATCTTCTGAATCCATGTGCTCAAGGAAGAGTGGCAAACGGAAAGCCAGTAGGGTCAGGCAAGGAAGTGGCAGGTGCAAAGGCCTCTGTGCCTGACTTCCACCCGCCCCACTCTCCTGGAGGTGCAGAAGCCACGGTCTGCTTTCCAGCAGCTAGGGAGTTGCCTGGCCTGTTTATATGCTCCATCTGTCCATGTAGACTTTGATGGTCCCAAGGGAGCTCAGAGAAACGATCAGCTTTATGCTGTCCCATCAAAAATGGGCAAAGAAAGAGCTTGCCTCCCTGCCAGGATGTCTTAATCGCTCTCACTGGGAGCCTGAGTCCACAATTGGCATCCTGCAGTCTAGGAAAGACAGAAAACCACACTGGGAGACAGAGAAGGTGGCCTGAATAAAGGCACCGTGGCCTTGGTGGGGGTTCAAGATGTGGTTCCCCGGGCCAGGCAGAGAGGACATTTGAGACGGTCTCTCTGTCTGAAACACGCTGTGTGGCTTGAGAGTTGGGGAGTAGATATTGCTCCAGAGCGACTCCCAGGGCATTCCCCTCAGGAGTTTCCACAAGAAATCACATCCTTGCATTTACATATAAATATTTGCACGTGTAGCACCAAGGTGATATCGCTGAGAAAGCAGCAATCGAGAGAGGTACCTTCCCTGCATGGACTCAGTCATATATGCACCCCAAATGTCTGAGCAGCCTTTTCAGGGCCACTAGGGTATAAGTGATGCCCTGACCTCTGGTCTCAGACTTTTTCCGGTGAACCACCAACACATCATCTAGGTGAAGTGACCCACACACTCTCCCAAAATGTGGCTCCTTCATTCACTATGTCACCTTAAAGCACAGTACACATTCACTCAATGGCAGTCGGGTCCTAAGTGTAATCGGACACTGACGGAATGATCTGAGATCAAAGCCTTCTTTGTACAGAATTATTTTCCTACCCAACCCCACCAGGGACAGTTCAAGGCCCTATCACCTTCAGAGAACGCCTAGTGAGACCCAGGTCGGTTGACCTTATTGACTGAACTTTCAACAGCTACTGCTGCTCTGCCTCTTACTCGATTGGAGTTAAGGTTTCTTTCACAGTGTATGTGTGGCTTGGGCCTGTCCAGTATCTGTTAGTCTTTTGTTCTGATTGCCACTTTGGCCTGGCTGTGGATATGGGATCTCCTAGTGAACCAGATGAAGGTTTCTCGCAGGCAGAGTACTCCAGGGTTCTAATCTATTATCCTCGGGTCCCTTGCACAGCTGAGACCCCTCACAGGTGAGGCTCATTTCAACCAGTTGAGTCCTTCTTTTTATTCTGGTGATAAACAGTGACTGGAACACTGCCTTTTGCAGTTCCTGGTAAAGTCTTCCTCTGTTGGCAGCAAAGATGGCAACCACACACTCTTGCCTCTTGACCCTTACTGGTTTTTATGATTAGCTCATGGCCTCTGTGGAAGGCACAGGGAACCCTACCCTGAATCAAAGAGTTAAAGAAGAGGCAGCAGTTTGGGTAGAGGAAGAGTTGGGAGCACCCATGAGGACAGGCCTGGGTTAGCCTTGCCTCTATCCCAACTTAAGACCTAGAGCTGCCAACAAAGGGAGCCCACCCGGCAGCTCACTCGCAAGCACCGGGAGGGCAGGTGTCTGAGGACAAGGCTCTCCTGCTGCATAGCGCTGCCCACCACAAGGACTGTGGCGTGCACAGAGTGCCAGCTATGCCCTCTCCACCTGCACTTGCCCTTGTGAAAAGGGAAGTTAATAAAATCCATATGATAAGGTGGTCATGATTCCCTAAAGAAATCATATGGGTGAAATATCTTTGGATATTCCAAAGTGCTCTGCAGATGGGAGCTGTTGTCTCCACTTTGTTTGCTGTTTCACTCTGACTCCTTCACCCCAGGCCCAGGCAGTGCCAGATTACAGGGACCCCTGCATGGGGGCTAAAGAAAGATGTACTGTTGATATCTGACAAAAATGGATTGTTTGTGATTATGATTCACCTCTTACTTTAGAAAGTGAAATGAATACAATGCATGCTGGTCATGGACACTAAGGAGCGTTTTCATATCATTTTGGGAGGAGTTGTGAGCTTTGATTTATTAAGTAAAGTTCTGAGACAGGCTGTCGGTATTCTGTCAGTCTCCTGAAAATGGATGGACCTCACTGCTGCCTGTGCCATGGTGATCATGTGTCCAGTCATCTCCATCCTCAACAGGGGCATCCATTGGAAAAACTGCACCTATACCTCCTGAGTGCTGCCCATTTCACACCATCTCCACCTTCAGTCTCTTTCCCTTCTCTGTAGTGCCCCATCATGACCTCAAGTGCCCGTTCTCCCCACAGCCCTTTAGTCAAATGTCTGTGACTAGACATCTCTGAGCTGCCCAAGCCTTTCTCCTGCACCTGATTTCTGGTCAACAGGGACAGGGGAAATAGGAAGCCTCTACCTGAACAGGTGGCCATCGGGACCCCATTCCTTTCCCAAACTGTGTGATCCTGTTACTGGAAAGGGGCCTCGATCCAGAGAGGGTTCTTGGATCTCACATAAGAAGGAATTCAGGGCAAGTCCATAGAGTAAAGTGAAAGCAAGTTTACTAAGAAAGTAAAGAAATAAAAGAATGGCTACTCTACAGGTAGAGTACCCCAAGGGCTGCTAGTTGCCCATTTTTATTGTTATTTCTTGATGATATGCTAAACAAGGGGTGGATTGTTCGTGCCTCCCCTTTTGAGACTGTATAGGGTAACTTTCTGGCATTGCCATGGCATTTGTAAATTGTCATGGCTCTGGTGGGAGTGTAGTAGGGAGGACAACCAGAGGTGACTCTCATCGACATCTTGGTTTTGGTGGGTTTTGGCCAGCTTCTTTGTTGTAAACTGTTTTATCAACAAGGTCTTTATGACCTGCCTCTTGTGTCGACCTCCTATCTCATACTGTGATTAAGAATGCCTTCACTTACTGGGAATGCAGCTCAACAGGTCTTAGCCTTATTTTACCCAGCCCCTGTTCAAGATGGAGTTGCTCTGGTTTAAACACCTCTGATGATTCCCAACTCCCTTTTATAAGAGAACCCTTAATCCTAAGGGATGTAGAGGGACGAAGATCCATCTTCCATAACTTCTTCATGCTGAATAGAGGTGATGATATTTTTGCCAAACTATGAAGGTCTCTTGTATTCAGGGTAGACAGGAGCTCAGTCAGAAAGCTTTGGTATGTCAAGGGCCATTTATAACTCTTGAGTTCCGACAAAAGGTGGTATCTGGAAGAGTGATAAGTGTTCCATTTAAGAAAACGTTGAGCAAGCTTATTCTGCATTCCTACACAGGGAGTCCAAAAGCAACATAACGAAATAAGCAAAATTATCCCATGTAAACTAAATTAGAAGGTTTTCCATGAACTGGGCAATTTTTGGAACCAAACTGATATGGAGTTGCTAGATGATTCCAGTATATGTCCAGGATTAGAATATTGATCCAGTCCAGATTTTTACATTACCCAGTCTTGTTTCTTCTGAGTAGCAGCCAGAAGAAGCAACCAATCACTGGTTGGTTTACAGGAATAAGCAGGGTCAGCCTACAATGCAGGAAAAAAACTTAAAAACTTAAAAACAACTGATGAGACTGGAATTTAATAACAGGTATACCATAGTTCTTGAAACATAATTTTTCTCTCTCCAATTTTCCATTTTTACTAAAGACAAATCATGGTAAGACTGATTTACTTTATTATACTTGGCCTGATTATTTGTATAAAGTGCAGCAAGAATAATTATTTCACATAGGCTTTTAAAATTGGCTTTGATGAAACTCTGTTCCCTAAGTAATCTCAGATAAGGCTTTTTAAAAGCCAAGCCCTGTTGTGGGTTTGTACCCTCAAATACCTATGAGTTGGGTAAATTCCTCTCCTTTTGAGGTCCCAAGATGACTTGGGCTCCTGGACGTGTCAGAAAGTGACATTCTTTACTTACCACAGGTCAGGAACCCTGTACAGGGACTGTATAGAGAAGGTATGAGGCCAGTTTCCCAAGGGGCTTTTATTAGCTCTGTAAGTTTGATTCCTTAAAGAAAGCACGCCATCCCAGTCAAAGCCTTGGTAAAATAACCAGCTTCTCCAATTGGGTCCTGTTACAAAAGAAAATAGATTCGTATTGCACTTATGCAAATAACTATATTGCCATAAGTTAAGAATACAAGTAACTTCCAAATTTAGAAATCAGGTAGAAGGAAAAAAATATGTTCCAAATTTTGTTTACAGGAGTATACTTTACTTAACTGCTTCAAGCTGTAAATAGCTCAACAGAAGATTTTTCTTAACTCTGAAAAACAAAGGATTAGCAATGTTTTAAACAAAAAGTTTAAAAAGATTACTTCAGACTTCCATTTGTTTAGTATTAGTTTAGTCCATGCAGTTAACTCTATTCTGCTTGATGTTCATGAGCATTTCAGTCTCCATGAGTCCTGAAAGTTTGTTCCTCTATTCTAATGTCACAATCTCTAAAGTTATCAGAAACTTGCATTTAAGAGCACCTGTTAAGGTCCTATATTGATTATAAGCCACCTTTTTTTATAAGCCACCTTTTGAAGAGGATTAAAACAAGACAACAGTTGTCTGTGGATGACAAAAATGTTTAGGGCAGCCACAGTCTAAAACATGATTGACAAAGAAATTTGGTTACCTATGTGGCATACAATGATTTTATTTAACAATTGTGATTATTACTGATAATCTACACTAAGTCCTATCAGAATTATAGGAGTTTCACATAATTTTGGACCACATACCAATAAGATATTTATACAAATACAACCCAAAGAAAGCCAAACACTATTTCATATTTGATAATGCTTCCTGTATGATTTTTATGCCAAGTAAGCCAAATTTCACCCTTCCGTTGGTGTACTATTACTGTTAAATTCTTAATAAAACCTTATAGATAAATCTATCCAATTTTAATGCCTGACCATAAGGTAAGCTCTTTATAAACCTTTTATAACCCTTTATAATTTTGTTAAAGAGCAGATTATAAGCAGGGTTTCACTCTAAGAAAAACTCATTATGCTTTTATTCAAATGTTTAATTTATGGAAAAACTGTATAATACCCTCTTAACTTTAGCCAGTATGTTCACACACAGAATTTTTTTACAAGAATAATTTTTTACAAATCTTTCACAATTTGTTCAACTGTTCAGTTTTATCTTATCTAACTTAAAACAATCCTTTAAAATTCCAAACTCAGGTAAGAAATCCATATTCTCACACCTTCTTATAATCTTTTACCAAAAATGCATTTTACTTTATTTACACACCTTGCATGTGAATTTTTTTTTTTTTTTTTTTTTTTTAGTAGTCTCAAATACTTGTCACAATGTTAACTCTTAGCGACCTTTACTTTTGGTGAAAACTGTGGTAAGTAAGGGATTTTCATTATGTACTAGGTGTGGAGCCTAGGACACCAGACAGAAGACCAAATGTCTTTATTTTACCGATAATCTTTAAAGCGATTTTTATTTCCCAAAGATTACTAAAGTCCTGTGAACAGAAAGGCATGATAATTTTTATTTTCCTTTTAAAATACTTGATTCAAGCTTGTGTTATTTTTAAACGAATTAATTAAAGCTCTTTCATATACAAACATCACACACATAACGTGTAAATAGGCAGATGGAAGAAGATCCAGTAGTTGTAACATTTTTCATTTGCCAGTTTTTAAGTTTCTCTTTAAAGCATAAAGTTTCTAGGGCCTAATAAGCAGGCACAGCTGGAAGGCAGAACAGATCTCCAGATATTAAGGGTCCCATTTTTATACCAGATCCTGAATCCCAAAAAGTGCATCAGCCCATTCCGGAAAGTACGTTTCCTACCTAGTTACTATGCATCAAAGCTCTCTCATAATGCAAAGTAATTTCTGATATCCCCAAAAGTTAAAACCATCAGATAACACAATGCAAAACAGAACAGAACCTTAGATTTTGAGAGGAATCGATCCACTTTTAATTCGTGGGGTTCCATGAGGAAAACAGAGGTTTTTTTGTTTTTCATGTTTTTTTCCCCCCAAATGAGGTCTGTGATGCCTTCTCTGTTTTTCCCAAGAAACTACAGGCTCTTAGAGGCTGAAGATCTGCTTTTAATTAAGCTGACTTTTAAATATAGCACTCTTTTAAAAAGTCCTTTAAACCTTTTTTTTTTAATCCAACTTTAGCCATGCCAAACTGCCAACATTTCTGTGCTCAGAAAAAGGAAAATTTAAGGTGGTTCATGGAGGGGAAGAGAATAAACAAATGGTAAAGGTCAAACAGATATTAAACCAAGAATAACCCATTCCCTCAGCTGGGAATTGAACCATGAACCCAGGCTGCCATTCTGAAAAAAGAAAGCACGGCCACACGGTAACAAGGTCAAACTTCTGAAGACATGGCTGACAGTTTTCTGGGCCATCTTGAACAGCAGGCTTATGGGGTCCTGGGCCCTCATTCTGTCCTAAGGAACCCCTCGTTATGAGAGAACAGTACAAAAAGACACACAGAGCACACCAGATTCACTACAGCTTAAGCTTAGCCTCACAAATTCTTTTTCTCATTAATCAAAACTTTGCACAGAGGAGATAAACAGTGATTTTTACCATGCATTCAACCAGTTTGCACAGAGAGAGAGAGAGAGAGCCCAGAAGCCTGATTAGTGAGAAGTTCTTACCCTTTTGCCAGCATGCCAGGCTTCTGGGTTTCCTTTTTTGAGCAGCCCTAGTGACCCAGCTCACAGCACCATAGCCCTGGGCGCCAACCTGCAACATAAAAGAAAATTATCTTTTTCCATTTTTCCAGAGCAAAATACATGTGACAAAACACAGACATTGGCCGCCCTGCTTAGTACTCAATATCAAACTGGCAAGGCCCAAACTTGCACCTAGTTGGGCCCATCATCGTTAATCCACCCCCTGACCAGAAGTTTCAACTTGTGGTCGCTGGCCAAGATGGTTGCCCTGAGTAACAGAAAAGATTGAAAAGAGAAAGAGAGAAAAAAGCATTGTGTGCAGCAGGGTGGGGAAGGCAGAGAGCTCAGAGAGGCCAGAGTAAGACCCACCTATTGCAATAACACGGAAAATTTTGGGTGGCCACTTGTTCGTAGCAAAGGAATCTCTTCTAGCAGACCTGTTGGCTCTCAAGTTTTCCTTTTTAAGGAAGAAAAAGCTCCCCATATCCCAAGATACTGTACATGCCTAATTCTGTCACCCATAGCCTTCAGTAAAGAGTGCCAAGTAAAATAGTCCAAAGATAATAGCAGTTAACATCCTATAGTGCCAAACCCTTTATTAGTTATTTACCAAGAGAGGCCTCTAATTCCC
The DNA here is from genome assembly GCF_003255815.1 of Theropithecus gelada. NCBI lineage: Eukaryota > Metazoa > Chordata > Mammalia > Primates > Cercopithecidae > Theropithecus > Theropithecus gelada. The sequence goes on along the minus strand of NC_037682.1, from coordinate 118,075,151 downwards.
TAAATCTTAGGAAGGACTCTAACCTTCCTAAGTTGGACCTCGAACCCAAGTTCGGTCCAGTGTCCTTGCCTTTTATTGACAGGAGCCTTTAATGGTCTCTGTCTTAGCAGAGACTCCAACTCCCTTAAGTCAGGCCCCTAGCCCAATCCCATCCTTTATCTGGGTATACCACCGCCTACTCAAAGTCCACCAATCAGTGCTGCAGTCTATTTCCTTTGGATTGAGGGTCTCCTCAGTATCATCCCTTGTGTGGTTTGCCAGAAAGATGTTACTGCACCACACTGCTTACCCAAGGTTAGCCTTTGGGTCTGGGGTTTCCTTAGTAGTGTCCCTTCTGTGGTCACCAGAAAGATGTCACCAGACCCCACCACTTACCCAAAGTTAGCATTTGGGTCAGAGGTTTTCTCAGTATTGTCTCTTCTGTGGTCACCAGAAAGATGTTACCGGACCCCCACCACTTACCCAAAGTTAGCCTTTGGATCAGGGGTTTCCTCACTATTGTCCTATCTGGGTCACCAAGAAGATGTTACTGGAAAGGGGTCCCCATCCAGACTCCAAAAGAGGGTTCTTGGATCTCGTGCAAGAAAGAATTCAGGGCGAGTCCACAGCGTAAAGTGAAGGCAAGTTTATTAGGAAAGTAAAGGAATAAAAGAATGGCTACTCCATAGACAGTAGTCCTGAGGGCTACTGGTGGCCCATTTTTATGATTATTTTTTGACAATATGCTAAACAAGGGGATTATTCATGCCTCCCCTTTTGAGCCCACATAGGGTAACTTTTTGATGTTGCCATGGCATTTGTAAACCATCATAGCGCTGGTGGGAGTGTAGCAGTGAGGACAACCAGAGGTCACTCTTGTCGCCATCTTGATTTTGATGTGTTTTAACCGGCTTTTTCACTGTAACCTGTTTTATCAGCAAAGTCTCCATGACCCGTATCTTGATCCTATCTCATTCTGTGATTAACTTACTGGGAAAATTATTTTAAGGCTAAATAAAGCTAAATAAGTTGGGCTTATTTTACCCAGCCCCTATTCAAGATGGAGTTGCTCTGATTCAAACACCTCTGACAGTCCCACTCACTAGCCATCAGAACTCCAGTTAACACTTAGGCACACTTCGGGTTGATTGCACAACTGACTAGGCTGGAAGTCTCTGTGGGATGAGACTGGGCAGATCATAATTGAAAACAGGACTTTGGGAATGGAGTTTCTTCCCAGTAGGATATACAGCAGAGTGAGTGAGCTCACCCCACTCCAACCTCCCATGAAATCTCTCTCGCTGGAAGCATTTCTCATGCACCTTTACACTTGGAGATCTTCCAGATTGCCTTTGACTTCGCGGCAAGATCAAAGCCTGTCTCCAGCCCTGCAAACTTGCCTTTCATACTGATGGGGACACAGTTTGAACTGCATCAGTGGGTTTTCCATTAGTGTTTTTTTCTTGTTTTTGTCTTGCTCAGAGACCGTATCTTCCTCCCAGAGAGCTGCTCTGTGTCATCTCTTGCTGCTCTGATCATGCAGGATATTGTCCTAAAGGGCAGGCGGGAACGAGGACACTGTTATATAGAAATGTGGGCCAGCCCCTCAGTTTGACTTTGGATTGTGTGCAGTTAGGCAGGGAGTCCGGGGATCAGATGAACTCAGAACTCACAAGTTCCTCACAGCACCAAGTAAAGGCCCTGCATTTACAGAAAGAAAAAAAAAAATCTGTGATGCTTGGTCCTTCTGAACTTGACCCATATTCTCTCCGATGGAGAGGCCAGCTCTCAGTCTGACTGAAAGGATATGAGATAAGAGTCAAACTCATGGTCGGCCCAGTGTTCTGTCTATGACAGGGTTCAAAGGGACATTGGCCATTTGGCAGGTGGCAGTCCTCTTCTGTGAATAAATGTATCCTCATTATCAACAACATTAACTGGCCCATTACAGCCCCCTAATTGTGTCTCCACCACTTCCACGTCACCTCTAGTGGGCATGAGGTCTTTAGTGTTATTTTATAAACCAACACATGTAGACCAGGCCAGGTCTGACCCTGAAGCTCTGCAGAGGCAGGACCACCTCTCCCACATGAGCATTGTGTTCCCAGGATGAAGTCCCAAGTGAAGATGGATGGACGATATTGGGGGACTTAGTCTGAAAAAGAAGAGTAAGAACCCCAGTATGGTCATGGTGTTGCAGTGGATATATGCTTATGGTGAGAAGGAAGGGGACAGGTGTCAGCCCTTCCGCTTAGAACAGAGTAGATAGAAGAGGATTTACATTACAGAGCCCTGAGAGATTTAGACTTGATACGAAGGGAAGTTTTTTTCATGGCAAACAGAGTTACGTTCTAAAACGAGTTCATAGAAATTCCATAGAAGTTCATACATGGCCGATTGAGCAGGGGCATCCATGTGGAAAGGGGCAGACTGGATGTGACATTGATTCGCTGTCTCTGTCTGTTGTCCTGAGTGCAGAGCCCAGATATAGATCGTGACAGAGCTGGTCTTCCAAACAGCAACCCCACACAGACAGGCTCAGCAGCTCCCCTGCCCTCCTCACCACCTCCTCTGAAAGCGCTCTCTTCTCTCCTCTGCCCTGCCTCTTCTCTGCTGCAGAGTTCAATGGACACGCGTCCACTCCTCACCCTACCCCCATTCTAACCTGGTACATGGTCTGCCCAGAGCTGATCCACAGCTGGAGAAATAAAAGGGAAGCGAGGTTACTCCCTAAGACTGTTATTGTGCTTCCTTATTTCAACCCAGTGGCCCACCTTGACCATGCATGAAGCCTTTGTCTTTTCCTGAAGGATTTAAGTAGAAAACAGACAACTATTGTATAGGTGAGCATGACTAAGACCTTTGGGGCCTGTTGAGATTCAGAAGACCACTGTCAACAATCATGAAAGAGGATGCCTAGACACTGACTATGACAAAGATGATATTGTAGGGTGCACAGGAGCTAATAAGTCTCAGGTTTGTTGCTGCAGTTAATTACAATGTAATGGATATAACTTTCCTTCTTTCAGTAAACAAACATCTATCAAATACTTACGGCACTTGGTCCTGGGAATACAAGATCAATAAGATGGACCTCTGCCTTTGAGGGCACAGCCATCCATTGGGCCAGACTAACCTATAAACAAACAATGAATTACAGCCATCTTATGGTGCCATAGAGAGATTTATTCAATAAGCTCAGACACCACAGGAGACACATTTTTTAGGAGGAATTTCTTTTTAACGCCTTCTACATGCCTGGCATTGTGCTGGCTGCCAGGGATATAGGGAGAAGAAGCAGACATAGGCCTTGCCTTCCTGGGGCTTCCAACTAGGTTAACATGCCTTGCTCTGCCTGGGGAACTTAGACAAGGCTCCATGAAGGAGAAGACCCAAGTCTTGAAGCAAGAAAGCTGCAGTTGTTTCAGACAAAGAGGATGAGGGCCTCTAGACAGAAGGAACAGAATATATAAGAGGACTGTTGACCCCTTTATCTGCAGGAGATATGTTTCATGACCCCTAGGGGATGCCTGAAACCACAGATAGTCCCAAACCCTATATACACTATGTTCTTTCCTATGCATACACACCTATGATAAAACTTAATTTATAAATGAGGCACAGTAAGAGACTAACAACAACAATCATAAAATTAAACAATAGCAATGTACTGTTGACAGTTTCACGAATAGAAGATTTATTCTTACTATAGATGTTAGCAACCTGAGTATATAATTTTTTCCTTCCTTAAGTCGAGAACTTTCACTTTTTCACTTATAGAAAGCACTTTACAGCTTCTCTTTGGCATCTCCAAATTGCCAGCATCCCTAGTCTTGCTCTTTGGGGCCATTATTAAGTAAAATAAAAGTTACTTGATCACAGTCACTGTGATACTGTGAAATTCAATCTGAAAACCCAGAGGGTTACCGAGTGACTTACAGGCAAATAGCACAGACAGCCCGGAGAAATTGCACAGAGGGATGATTCAGGTTCTGAGCAGGATGGAGCTGTTCTGCACAAGATTTTATCATGCTACCCAGAATGGCGTGCCATTTAAAACTTAGGAATTTTTTGTTTCTGGAATTTCCCACATATATTTTTAGTCCACAGTTGTGAGAGAACTGACATCGGAGCGTGAAACCTTGGATGAAGGGGGCTAATGTGTGTAGGTGGGAAAGCATGGCCTTTTGAAGGAAGTTTATAAAACTTCCCTGTTGATTATTTTCTAACTCCATCCCCATCTGCCCTTTCAACTCAGATTCTCAGATGCTGTGAGTGATGGAAAACAAGACTATGGAGATGCGGCCTGAAAACATTAACTGAGATCCTTAGACTTGACCCTGGGCGCTGAATGTTCTTGAAAACTTAGATTTTCAATGAGCCGATCCTTATGCTCATGAGCTTCCTACAGAAATAATATATAAACCAACAAGCAACTAGTCCAGATTTCCTTAGGTTCTGGAGTTGAAATATGCATGGGATGCCTCTTTCCACTAAAAGAAAGATCAAAATAATAACTCCGTGCTCAAACTCTGCATCTCCAATACAGTGTGAAAAGGCAGAGATTACCAGGGTTAGGAGACACCCATATAACTTAATTTCCATAATGCATCTGATTTTTTAATGTATCACTCCGCCAGATCAGATTTCTCCACGTTCATGTCCCTAGTGAGCAGTCGATTTTGTTTCTCTAGCTGTGTACACTTTCCTTCCTGCAATCAAGAGTACAGAATACACTCTGTAAGAAGTGCAGGAGGAAGAGGATTCATCCTTGTCCACTTAAATATTCATGACAGCTTGCATTTTGGTTCAAAAAGACACTTGTTTATTTAGATAAGATTTAATTTATTCATAATTTACCTAAATTTGCAGGAGCGTGCATGTACATTTTAGCGTGTAAGTAGCATAATACATAAAACATTACCAAAGCATGCAAATTGTACAGTGACAGCAGAGGAACCCGCCCGGATGTTTCAGGGAGATAACACATTTCCACCAGAGCAAAGACCTTCACACAATGGCCTGGATTGTTTGCCTATAATATGCTGACTCATCATTATCTTTTTACCCAAGGCAAACCTGTCATTAAAAACGAAATGTATGTCATATAAAGTGAGGTTGAAGAACAGCTTTCTGGAACTAGTGTGGCGTTTCCTCCTCTCCTCCCTGATCGAGAGTCACTTCCTTCATTGATACACATTCAACCTCTTTTCCTCCAGCCCCCCAAACAAAACAAAACAAAACAAAACTTTTCAATACCCTTTCCACTACCAATTAATTAATGACAACCTTACATTCATATTCGTTTATTCAACTAATAATTCTCATCCCCGTGCTGCATGTAAACACTATTCTAGGCTATGTCGGCAGCCTCATAGGGTATCTTATCTTTCTCCCCCAAAAGACAATGAGCTCTCTGAAGGCAGGTGCCGTCGCCCTAGTATTGCTGCACCCAACCTTGACCATGGTCTAATTGTATGTGATCGATACATGTTGATGATCTTGATCATTATTTTTCAGCAGCATGTGGAAATTTCTAGAAAGGCACAAAGGCACACTCCATGAATGTTGTTTCCGTGAAAAACTTTTTCATGGCTCATTGCCAGCTAGAGGTTTGACGTACTCTTCACCCTGACCCGTACAGAAGAAGAAAAGCCAAGTCCTCCCGTGGAGGCAGCCCGTGCGGTGCCTCTTCCTCCTTGGTATGCAAGTCTCTGCAGCCACAGCACTGTTTACAGGCTTGGGAGCAGGAATGTGAGAGACACAATCTGAAGTGAGCATAAGAAGATTTAAAGGAAGGGAATTTGTTTGGAGCCTTTGCTACCTAGAGGCATTAAAACTTTATAATGCCAAACAAGTCCCGTTTTTCTTTATGTATGGATCATATATTTCCCCCCTTTATTACTGCCATACATTTTTCCAACCTGACAGCTGAAAACCCTGAAAATTCACTGCTAGCAAAAACTTCCATTTACCACTCTCTGAGATAATAATTTCAGAATTAAAGGAAAAAAATACATATACATCTATATGCAAAAATATCCATATTTATTGTTAGCCCCTGAACTCATACTCCATGCTGAATATGGACTTGAGGTTTTGAGAATCACACTTGATCAGAGGGAGGTGCTTTAAAAAACAGAAATCTCAAATGTTCCCTCTTACCCATTAACTATTAACAGGGAAGAAATATCAAAGCAGGTTATCTTGGTGTCTCCAGAGTTGGCAAAATTTAATTTCAATTTGTCAAATGTGCTACTATGGCAGAGATTTCTTTTTCCTCATGATTTATTAGAAACGTTATAAAAGGTGCAGTCTGGCCGTAGAGTGATTTGAGCCAGACTTCTTGTTGAAGTTTCTTTTCCTTTGGCTCGCTATCCAAATTCACAGGAAGGGGAAAAATAACCTAAGAGATAAAAACCACAGGGGGGAAAAGGAAAGAGAGAAATCAATGTATTGTAAACATGATGACAGGATGGGTCGTTTAAATTGCTTCTGCACGTTGATTTAAAGCATGCCCAGTAGAAACTCTATTATATTAACAATCTTTTCCCTTCATTTCAATCATTGTAGTTGCAGTATCTTATTACCTGTCAGACAGATGATGTCCAAATATAACATTGAGGGAGATTTTTCTGTTATTATTATTTGTTAGAGGGATGATGGGCAATGACTTAGAGGTCTGGGGACAGGATTAGTAACATAAATAATGTGAATTCCAAATAACCCAAGATAATGGTGAATCAACTACGCATTTAACTTCAGATTATATCCTAGACGTATTTCTGTAAATGGCAGTTCTTTGGGGCTTTAGGAGTGTAGAGAGATAGGATGTATGCCTGGACATAGACTGCAAGCTGTTAGAAATGGATAGCAAGTTGCTGTCCCATGTGAAATAAACAAAGCTTCCATTGTGAGAGATAGTGTTATGCTTTGACAAAATCACCTTTAATCACAATAGTTTGTCACTGAGGTACCATTGCCAGACCACTGACATCTTTTGTAAAATTACTTTTAGTTAGCCTACCTATGCTTCAGTTCAAAGGAGATGGAGTCATTATTCCCTGTGTTGCTGTGACACTTTCACAGCAGAGTATGTCCCTGGATGTAGCGAGCATTGAAAAAGGTGGGAAGGGGGGTTCTTTCAAATCTGGACCTGTGTCCTAGGCAAGATCTGATTCCCTCGTAATTATTGTGGAAGCAATCCCATGATAGAGACTCCTACCCACCAATTCACCAGGTTTCTATTCCCACTCTGAGTCTAGACATGTCCTTGTCTAACAAGTTCATAGGTTTGAATTCAGGGTTTTGAAATATTATCTCAGCTATATTTGATTGTTTTCTTTTTTGTACTCCAGGAAAAAAGAAAGGGGATTAATTGGCATTGAACATTTACTAGCTGTCAGACCCAGAGCAAGTGTTCTTACATGTATTGCCTCCCTCAAGGTTCTAAGACTGGTTATATTAAACCCACTTCACAGTTGAATAAACTGGATTTTGGATGAAGTTGTCATTTACCCAAGGCCACACACTTGTTAAAGACCAAGCTTGGATTTGAACACAATTGGCTTTTTAATCCAAAAGTTCTATTCTTTCCTCTAAACCACACTACTCTGAAGCTGTTGGTTAGTTCATTCATTCAACCAAAAAAAAAAAAACTTAACAAATATCTTCTGTGGGTCAGGCCCATAAATGTCTGAGGGACTGAAAATACCAAAGCAAGGACTACACTGATCCAACCATTAGGGGTCTCAGGTTCTGTTAGAAGGCAGCACAAAAATAAGTTTGTTGTTCTATAAGAAGAGGTATGGCAGAGTCATGCCCAGGGTGTCGTGAGAACATATGTGAGGTTTCCATGACCACCAGGTTCAAAGAAAGCTTCCTCGAGGATGCAGCCCTATGTCAAATCTCACCACGCAGCACGTGCATGCTTCATCCCCCTAGATAATGTCCACTTTGTGCACTAGGAGATGACAACTCTTTCATTGACTCATTCTGCAATGAGGAGTTAAGAAAAAATTTCTCAACATTTTCTCTTCTCTCCACAAGTCATATACACAACAAAAAGTTGGCTTTCTTGCTACCATATTCTTTATTTGGTAAATAAGAAAAAGAACTTTATCCTCCGGGAGTCTCAAACAGGCACCTTTAACCAGATTGTCAATACAGTAAAGATGTTTTGAACTGTATGGTTTAACTTCAGTTCAGGCACTCTGTTCATCTTCCATATATCGGCTTGGCTCAGATCCCTATCAGATACTTTAGAATCCTGGTAAGGGCACAAAAGCTGTTTATCAAGGCTTTGTTGGAGTCAGGATTTATATCAGGGAGGAACCTTAAAGGTATCAGATTGAGTAGTTTTCCTGTGGCACCTTTCTCCTCTCCCTTACAAAATCCCGTTCATCTTTGTGTGAGTTATGCCAACTGAACCATTAGAACGAATAGGTCCCTCAAGAGACCACATTACTTCTGACATCAGCTGCAAGGGCAAAAGGGTCCCCAAGCCACTGTCAGGTTTGATAATTTGTGAGAAGTACTCACAGAACTGACTGAAAGCTATTATACTCACGGTTATGGTTTATTGTGGGGAAAGGATTAAAATAAGCCATAGAAAGAAGAACACAGGGAAGGGTCTGGAGAAGTACAGAACACAGAGCTTTGCCTGTCTTCTTCCCTTGGAGTCAGGGCATGTTACTTTCCTTCTATCAATGTGTAACAACTCACACCAAGTATCATTAAAGACGGGGCAGCTCACCTGAGCCTCTGTGTTCAGAGTTGTTATTGGGGCCCCACTACAGAGGCAAGCTTGATTGATTGATTGCCCATATGGTTGATCTCAGTCTCTAGTGCGCTGGTGCCTCGTGACCCAAAGCCCCCATCCTAAATCACATTGCTAGACTATCCAAGTGTGAACCAAATCCCCTAGGCAAAGGAAGGCACTAGAGACACTAGCAAAGGTACTGGCAGAAGCCAGACCTCTTTAGAGGAGTATATTCTTTACAACACCACCCTTCAATACCCATCTCCTAGGTACACTCCTTCATGCAGAATCTGTGTCCCCCTCTGAACCCCCATAGTGCTTTATTCAAGCCTCTGCTCACATTGATGATATTATAAATTCCCTGGGGCTAGGGACCACATCAGAATTCTCATTCTGCCTCCAATGCTCAACACATATAGGATTAAACACGTAGTAGGCCTTTCATAAATTTTAGTTGTGTTTGTTTAAAATTTGATAGGGAAGCCCATCTTTGGATTTGCAAGGAGCTTGAATCTTTCTGGCTGCTTTGCTTTTCTTTTCTGGCTGACTTTTGGTTTGTTTTAATGTAATTCTTTTCCTACATTCAAGTTCTGGACATCACACATTGTTAAAGTTTCTACCAGCCTATTTATTCTTTGGCTATATCTTAGCATCCACAAGGGGTCAAAGGACCTTCTTAAATCTGAGCAAGTGCCACATACCTTCTTGGGCATGTCAATGATGTTTATAGGAGAAAATTACTTCCAAGCCCTGGGAGGTATAGAGCCTAAAGCAGCTCTTCTTTGCTTTGAATTGTTTTCTGCATGGAGTGACGTTATTAAAGATAAGTCTTCAGGAGAATTCAACTCACTGAGGATTCATCACAGGACTTTCACTGGGAAACTCCACGATGGTAGAGACAGAAAATTTCAAACAAAATTATGTCCTGGACAGGAGGGAAGTGGCAGGGAAACCACTGCAAAACACACGACTGGAGGCACCTGGGTTGTTTTTCCCTGATATCTGTTTGTTGCCCTGTCTTTGTTGGCATGTGGGTGGATCTGCCATGCTCTGAGCACGGTCAGTAGGAGGAACACTGACAAAAAAGCAATGATCTGTTTGCTGTGAGCTTCTAATTATGTGCCAGCTGTGGTGCGTTCCTCGTGTGTCTGGAATGGTGGCACAGGCCGGGGCCGCAGGGCCAGCTGCACGGATGGGAGTGCTTTGGCAGTGCCATTCTGTGCAGTCCAGCATGGGGTGCATGCGCCAGTGAGGAAGGCCTTCAAGGATGTTGCTGAGACTCCTGTCCTGAGAATTCTCTTCTTTACAAATCAGATAGGGCAAGATTCTTAGACATCAGAATTTCAAGCCAATCGCATCTCAAAATAATTTTTTGTCATGGCATTCACAGTGCTCTTGAGTGATGTGATTTCTAATTTTTCCTCAATAGTGAGCAGATGAGATGATCTCCAATGTCATCAGTTTTTTCTCTTTTCTGCCGGGAGCCAGAGTCTGATAGAAATGATTCTTGGGGCTTCCGAAAAGGCAAATAAATTCCACATTGTATCTATGAGTCAGGCTTTTCTCTTAGGCCCAAATTGGATAAGATGTTAACCACGATACCGATTAATAGTTTCAGCCTAGCTCCGACTCATTCTGGTGGCTGCAGATGTGTGGAAAGTAAACCCTGGAAAGAAATCAAAGGCCCACCCAAATTCTGGGCCAAATGACCTATGACAACCTCACCTCCCAGCTTACAAAACAGATAATGTGCTGGGATCGGAAAGCACTAAAAAGTGCCTCTAGGAATTAGAGGCAAACCTCAAACTGCAACTTAAATTTCTTCATGTATTGCAGTAGGTTACATTTTGGTGATATTTGGGCTATTCCTGGTGCATAATTATAAAGTAGAAAAAAAAAATCTTAAATGAATAGAAGACAACCTTTCTCCCAAGCACTGGTACGTTTGGGTCAGTGCATTTGGAGACATGGACGCTAACAGCAACAGAAGTTGCAAGAAAATATGTGGTCGACTCCAAGGGCTGAAACAAAACGTAGACTTGCAAGGGAATAAAGCTTCAGGAAGCAGCAGGGTGTTAATTCTTCCTCATAAATCTGGAGTCAGATATAGGCTGAACCTCATTTTCAGGAATATAAGACTTAATCAGACCTACAAAAACAATGAGCAAAGAGAAATGTGACCCTCAGGAAGATGGGCGGTGTGTGATTTGAAATCAGGGTTTGCTGAACAGCAGCAGGGTAGCTCTGTGTGTCTGCAGCCTGTCTGCTTACCTGGAGACGTGCTGTGCTCGGGGGCTAAAGGTGTGATGGCGTACATTCGTTGTACATGTTAGCACATCACCAACTGTCTTCATAAAGAAATTCCAATTTGCGTATTTCAGCACGAGAAAACACTTTTGTGACTCCCATTCCCCGGCTCTCCAAAGGGAGGGTTGCTGATATTCAAAGGGTACCAATTAAGTGGGAGCCACAGTGGATGAAGAGACACACACTTGGCTAATACAGCAAATGGTGTGGAGGTGGAGGTGATCAAATGCATCTCTGTCAACAGGGACATGGCTGCACAGACCTGCAGTGGGCAAACTGGTCTCAGAGCCACCAGTGAATCCAGTCTGCTCTAAATTATTTTAACTTGCACTTGTGTGTGCCTTTTCTGTAATGTGTGGGTGTGTCTATTTCATGCTTCTAAGGGCTCATTAGCTCTGTAAATAAAATACTTAACTGAGGACAGGGAAAACTAAGTCCCCCATTAAAGCAAACTTGCTTCATCCTTATGCCTCTTGCAGGAAGAAGGGTGGTGCTGGGTAACAAATCATTTCGGTGTGAAATAGTTGGAGACGAGCATCTAGGAGACCAGATAAGAGAGCCTGAATGATCCTATTATGAGGATAACAGCAGTGAGAAGAGTCTATGGACAGCCACACACGGACACATTCAGTTGATTTAAAGGTGGTGTAGCAGCCTGAAACGCGGAATTCTCTGCTTCAGATTGCTTCAATGCAGACCTTTCACATTATTTTAACATAGCTTGATCTGTGCACCACAGTGAAGTCTACTTGAACCAATCCACGTTAAAGGGAATATATCGTCTGCACACCAAACAGAAACACGAAACAAACACTGTCTGATCCTTGAAGAATCGAAGCACGAGAAAGGAGTCCAGACCAAAACAGAGTAGGTTTTCCATTTCCCCAGTTGCTGCATCCTGAGCCACACTGACCCTTTCCGAATCCACGTCTGCTCATGAAAACATTCCCAGCTTGCAAGCCCAAGGCCATTTCTGAGAGCAGAGCCCTTCCAAAGAAGACCCTTTAGGACCACACATTTGCAACAGTAATATTGTAGCACCACAAGCTTACCTCACGATCTGGTTCTGCCATGATGAGATACAGAGCACTAACTCTGAGTGGTTTTGAACGTGCAAGGAACCTGCTGTCTTCAAATACAGTCCTGCTTCAAGCTTCTCTCAGGATAATCTCAGGTCTGGGAAAGGGAGGAGGCTGCCTTTATGTACAAGCATTTCCAGGGATCTCCTTGTAGGAACACGTTTATTCTAAAGCTATTATAACTTTCACGTGTTTGTTTATTTATTTTCTCCATCACATTTATCTCCCTGGCGTGTAATCATTGTGAGAGATTCACGTTCAAAGCAAACACACATTGACCCCTTGGCCTTACATTAGTAGATTCTCAGTGTGCACATTTCATACAGCGCTGAGCCAAAGGGAGGAAGGTCTGTTCACACTGTGTGCACACCTAGGGTCATCCTGATATGCTGTCAAGTGTGAGAATAACTTGACCCTATTATCCCATTTGGACTCCCTCTTGCTGTGGAATCTGGGACATGTGGCTCATTTTCCTCATCTTAAAAGTGTAAATGCAGAAATACTTGATAAGGAAATAACATTGAATTTTTCAGTTTCCAATATTTATATAGTATAAAGCCAATTAAATCAATTAAATATAAAGACTTAAGGAGCAAATTATCTGTACAGTTTGGAGGGTTAGATGCATTAATATCTGTGTGTCAACCAGTTCTGTGCCAGGAAGGCAATTTCTAAACAACGCTTTACAAATAATGAGATGTTCCAAATGCTCAGCCAAGAGTTTGAACTTGTCATTAGTCCCCTGCCATCTGCTGTGTCAAACCCTCACCTCAAATTGTTTCTCTAAATTTACAACTTCAGGTTGGCACTTTAATAGAAAGGTATTAGGATCCCCTCAGGAAATACTATAGGCCAAGTATACTTCAAAAAAAACAACTAGAAAATACGTATTTTCTGTTACATGTGACCCCTTTCCAACTTCTAAATTTGGGGTAAAAGTCATTCAGGGATGCATTCTGCAATTGCTGAGTCAATTAAGGAGGTTTCCATGTATTGCTTGTAAGGTGTCTTGGTCTTCTTAGAATTAAATGTACCTATTTGCTTGGAGAAAGTGGTTCAAAGAATGCTTTCAGTCATGGCAAGGTTTACCTGATGTCTGGGATGGCTATTCAAAAGATGAGTCGTTGGGTAAAGAGAGAGAGAGAGAGACAGAAAGAGTCAGAGAGATTGACTTAACATATAAGGAGCATAGGCTCCAAGAAAGCTGTGCCCTGCTTGAGTCCAACATTTCTCTGGCCATCACCGTCCTCATGGAACATTACCTTGGTAAAGGCGATCTTACACCAGTGAATAGGTGGGATAATAGTGACCTCAAAATTGAGCCTAAGCCAACAGCTATCAGTGAGCATCACACCGGGTACTTGATACTCACCCAACATCCTGAAAGTAAATATCACTGTCCCCTGTTTTACAGGTGCAGACAGTGAGGCCCATACAAAATAAACAATTTGCTTGAGAACCAAGAGCTAGTAAGTAGCAGTGCCAGGCTTCAACCTCAATCTTCTACGATCCGCAGTCCGTGCTCCTAACTGCTATGCTGGGGTTTAGCATCTGTGAAATCTGGATGATAATAATACCCAGGGTGGTATTATTCACATCTATGAAGGCATATGTGGCCATACCCCTTGCCCATAAAGCAACATCTTGGTAATTATGTGATCTTTTTTCTGATTGCTCTAATAAAGGAACAGGGGTTACAAAATGCACGGAGGCCCAGGATGTAGTCATTAGTGACATAAACAATGATGCTCCTCCTTGGCACAGGGAGTGCACTGTTTAAGAAGAAATCATTTCAAGAGCTTTCACATTCAGCTGCTATGCTAAGTTAGTTTTGCATCCAGGCAGTTAGACAATGAATGCATCTGGCACTAACACCTTCCTAAGTGCCTGCCTGTCCAATCCCTGCTTAGCTGGCTCTTAACAGCCGCACTAAAATCGAAACACTAAGAGATGACTGTCACCGAGCCACCTGTAGAATACAGGGATGCAAAAGGATAAGTCCCTCATTTAATTGTAAATGTGAGCTCCTTGCAGTCCAATTCAGAGGCCTGTCACTTAGAAATGTTAATGCTATTTATTGTAGCGTGCATGGGATAATGGCATTTCTCAACATCTGTTTTCATTAAAATTTCCAAGTTGCCTTTGTGTTCCATTCTGTGGGTGCCACTTGGTAATGATGCTGTTCATACTTATGAAGCAGGAGGATGGAAAGTGGCAAGTGGGAACCCAAACAAAATATTATTAATGAATATTTGCAGCTGCTGGTGGGACTTGGTGAGAAGCTGCCAACACTGGTGACAGAATTCATCTCGTAAAATGTACCTATGATAAATATCGACCAGAGTGATTAGCAAGGGTTGTTCATTCATGAACAACTTCCAGGTGAGCCAGCAATGTGATTTCCAGCAGTAAGGGGATGATTTTTTTGCTTTTGCAAGGCAACCAGAGGTTTAAGATCATAACATGGCTATTAATGCCATACTCTTGGATTTATTTTGGTACCTTGAAATAGTCTGGAAGAAAAAGAAAAGAGGCAGAGTGCTTGTGTGGTTAGAGAAATAACTGTGGAAAGACTATGCACATCCTTCCAGGCTCAGGACAAAACTCACTTCCTCCCAACAGCCTTTCTTGGCAAATCCAGTCTTCTGGAACCCTGCCTCTACATCCCCATCGCACTTGTCTGACTCTGTTACACTCTCTCAGAATTTAACCAGAGTTTGCCTTTTAATGATAAAGGTTTTCACATGTGTATTTCCCTGTTTCCTATATATACTGTAAGCTCTTCAAACGGACCCATTCTTACCTCCCCTCTTCCTATTTTGACCACACTATAGTCCCTATGCTTGGTCCCTGGCACCTAGTAGGTTCTCACTAACTATTTCTTGATGAATGACAATGTAAATGAACACGTGAACATTGGGAAGTAGGTTTCCCAATGCAAAGGGTCAATCTATAAGCCAAGGATTTTAAGTAACTCCAGGGCAGGTAAGAAGGTAGTTTGGGGCACAAGACCACCCTGAGGCCCTTGAAATCACAGAGGTAGCCTACTCTACCTCTGAGCTGGATTCTCAATGCCTATGGAATCTAGTGGGTGAACCTTGGTCAAAAAGATCTTTTTAATCAACTAGGATTGATTAGCAAAAGTTATTGATTCATGAAGGGCATACCCGCAAATTGATTCTTTTTCACATCTATTTCCTTGTTTTGTAACTTTTACCCTTTACCTTTGATGAAAAGCAGAAAAACCCTCTTGGCTTTGCCATTAGCACCCGTGACAGATCCTGTTGATCCACCACTGATTTTAGCCCAAACTGGGCTAGACACTCCGCAGGAGCTCAGGCTCTCCTCCTCCTGCTTCCACCTTGCTACTTCCCACCTTGGAGCCTTCGCCAGCACCGTGGAAGTCCCCTCAGCCTTCACACAAGTATTCCGCAGGGGTCCAGAAGTTACTGCTCAGGGAACACTTGCAGGGACAGACAGACAAGCCCTCCAGCCTCCTGTCCTTCAGGGATAAATTTGGGAGGCATTCTGTAGACTTCCTAAGAGGTCCAGAGGAATCACAGCAGTGGCCTCTGTACCATCTCTCCTACTGGCTTCTCCTGGTTTCCCATCTCACTGTCCTCTCTCCTTCAGATCTGCTTCCTGGGATTCCCTCCCAATCTACCACCACCACTTTCAGGGGAACCCAACTATTCAGTCTGGCTAAGCTCTGGTCTTAAAAACATAAAAATTAAACAAAAACTCTCAGAACTGAGACACCTAGATGGGGAGGCATTTCCAAGCTGGCACATTCAAAGGTTGTGCACTCTTTCCAGAAGCTGCCATTGATCCAGGAATTCTTAAGCGTGACTGCAGAGCCTATGTGCAAGACTAGGACAGGGATGCAGACCTAAGGAGGCACCATTCCCAGGTCTGATGAGGGCAGATCTGTGCCCAGCAGGGTGCTCCCTTCATGTTTGCTGCTTTGACACCTGGCTTGCTTCCTGCTCCCCTGGTCCTGCTGTTTACCAATCACATTGGACAACCACACTCATTTTTAGAATTCCATATTATTTTATACTGCCACATTCTAAGAAGTCCAGATCCCCTTATTCAATGACTTCCAAGATAATTTTGTAGGAGAGACCAAGGCTTGATGTAGGGAAAGTCACCCCAGATGAGGCCAGGAGACCTGCCTTTCAGACCTCTCCTCCCTGCCACTACCTGGGGCACCTCAAGCAGGTCACATCACCTTGCTAGCATCACTTCTCAGCTCAGAATAGGGAAAGGAATGTACCTTCTTCGGGGGGGACATTGGGATTAACTTGATTAATGCAGGTTAACCTGCATGTTAAAGCACTCAGTAAACTGAGTCATAAACAGCATGCGTGACGAAGAATTGGATGAATAACCTCTTTTTGAAAGTACTGCCCTTTAACAAATATTTACCATATGTCATGCACTCTACTAAATGCTTCACATACTTTATTTTACTTAATGCTCATAATAATCCTTTGAGGTAAGTCATATTATCCCCATTTACAGATGAAAAACTGTGTCAGAGAAGATAAGTCACATTGCTCCCAAGGTCACAAATCAGCTAAGATTGAATCCAAGTCATTCTAATTCCAAAACCCAATGCTCTTACCATTGTGTAATTTATTGGAATGTTATCCAGTGGCAATCAGATGACAAGGCAGTGCCCTCTCCTCTTTCAGAGTAGCTCAGATAAAGACAGGAAGAAAATTGCCCCTCTCTGCTGCCTGTCATTTGAAGATCTCCTTCCCACACCTGGAACCCTTTCACTTAGGCAGGTGCAAGCCAAAGTACATGACACACCTAAACTTACATACCCAAAAGATTGTTATCAACTTTAAGGCAGTCACTTTGGGATATGCCCACCTATGTAATGGTGCAGCCATACATTTATATGGTTTTAGAAATCCTTTAGAATTATTTTCAAAACAGGTTCAAATGAATATCCTCTAAAGTGCATTACTGTTTTTCTCACCCCTAGAAGAGACAATATTATAATTCTCTAAGGTAATCTAAATTGCCCCCAGAAAATGTAATAAAATATTTTAATTAGCCAGGCACAGTGGCTCATACCTGTATTCCCAGCACTTTGGGAGTCCAGGGTGGACGAATCATGAGGTCAGGAGTTCAAGACCAGCCTGGCCAATTTAGAGAAACCCCGTCTCTACTAAAAATACAAAAATCAGTCGGGCATGGTGGCATGCACCTATAGCCCCAGCTACGTGGAAGACTGAGGCAAAAGAATCACTTGAATCTGGAAGGCAGAGATTGCAGTGAACCAAGACCGTGCCACTGCATGCCAGGCTGGGTTGCAGAGCGAGACTCCATCTAAAATAAAAAAAAAAAAAAATCTGAATCTGGGAAGACTTCCATATCGATTCTTCACGTTTGGGGGCTCTGAGGAGTGGATGTCATTTTGTTCTTCTCTATTATTTATCTAAACACCTAGCAGTAAAAAAGGAAAATACGGACTAAATTAAAGGCTGCTTGGGTGGGGAGCACCCCAAAAACAGACTAAGGAAAGCCCTCTGCCCACCGCAATCCCAGCAGCCTGAAAAGGGAGGGGGCTGACCACTGCTACGCTGCCTCATTTTCAACATTGCAGCAAAGAAGCTGAGGAATAAGGTCTTCCCTCTGCAGGAGAGACTCTGGAGTCCAAAATTAAACGTCCTAATGACAACTTTTGTTTTGGGGGAGAGCACTTTAAGCATCTTGCTAGATACCCATCTGTTGCCCAGCCTAAACTGTTGACTCCTGTCTTACAGCTACGTTCCTCGAGGTGAGTAGAAACGGTGCTCTCAGGTTGAAACCCCGTACGCTTCCACCTTGCCGCAGACCAGAACACAGAACTCTGGAGGAGAGCCAGCTTCTGTGTGGAGTCATACCTCCCAACACCTCCAGCATGTATTTCCCAAAACATCTTCGCCGTGAAAGTTCAAAGCAGAAATAATTTCCACGCAGAACGTGGAAGTTCAAAGCAGGCCGAGAGGAAGCTGAAAGCAGAAATAACGTTTGAAAAAATTGGGGAAGGTTCACAGGAGAGAAAGAATGATGCTCTGAAGGCCAGAGAGACAAAGAGACCCATTTAATAAAGAGCAATAAAAGAATAGCTGATGATTGGCTACATGGTCATATGGGGGAAGGGAAATCAAGGAAGTAGGTAATCATGATGAGGAAACCAGTTTTACCTCTGTGACTAGTAATTCATTTATTCTCCATTCATTCAATCTGCAAGCAGTTACTGAGCATCGGCATTTTTCCAGACAGACAGTTGGGTGCTAGGTATATAAAGGTGATCCAAACCAGGCAGAGTTCTGTCCCGTGCGTGCACTATTAGCAAGAAAAGCAGGTGATAACTTAATGACCACACAGACAGAGGTTTCACAAATACCGTGGGGAAGACATCCCACAGCTGGAGGCAAATGTAATGGGGTGGGGGAGTATCCAAGGAAACCTATCTGATGGGTGACTAGGAGCTAACCAGGCCGAGAGGAGGGACCAGCACTCGAAAAAGTCTGCCGGAAGGGGAGTGACTAGAAAAGTTTGAACCCAACTGGGAAAAATCCAAAAGAAAGATTATCCTTGACATGATATTCCTCAAGAGGGTTGCAGAATCCCCCCTTGGAGAGAGAAGGACAACCTGATTCACCGTATCAACTCAGTGGCCTTGTGTGACCTTGGGCAAGATACTTAATCCCTCTGTGCCCCAGGTTTTTTATCTGTGAAATGCGGATAGTAAAACTACCTACCTCATTGGGTTGCTGTGGGGATTAAACATGTAAAAATACATAAAGTGCTTGACCCAAGGGAATCAAAGGGACCAATGAGCCTGGATGGTGGAAAAAAATCACATTTTATTTTCAGTAACTTCTAACAGGAATGCAGCATTCCCTTTCCTTGTAAGTATAGACAATAAACCCAGTGGTAACAGCCGTGGCCTGTGATTTTTGTCACCAATTAAAATCTCAGGTGTATTCAGACCATGTGAATGTTTTTGCAGAAATCTCAAAACGTTATTTATGCTCATCACTAGTTGGAATTACCGTAGTTATTAAACCTTTGCTAGATCTCATTATTCATTGTATTAATAAAGAAGAAGGCACATTACCATACCACAAATTTGTTTTTTAATATTTTTATGATTGTATTTCAGTGTAATAACTTGCTTTTGTAATCCTAGGTATTTTGATTTATATTCATATTTTGAAACATTATTCTGAGAAGCGGGTCATAGCATCGCCAGGCTGTCAAAGTTTAAAATTCCTGTTCGAGGTCAAGTGCACAGACTCAAAGCATAATTCCAAGGGACATTTGTGCCCAAGCGCTTCATTTTCACTGGTCTACATACAGCCACATTACCTGTAGCCACTGGATGGTGGAAAGTACCCTAGACTGGGTCAGGCACCCATATTTATAATTGGAAATCACTATGAAAGGAAAATAAATCTCAGGACCCCTAAATCTCTAAGCCAAAGGGAAAATTCAAGCTGGGAACTTCATCAGTCAATCCTGTCTCCATTTTATTCCTAAATAAGATAACTACAAAGATTTTAAAAAGCTACATACCTCCCTCACAATTTTCCACTAGGAAATTCCTTGTGGGCCCCAAGATCTTTACTCTAAAATGGTTCCATTGAATTTTACCCCCGACAGTGTAAATCGACAGCTTGTCTTCACAGGTGCGGGACAAAAGACAGAACTCTAGGTCATCCCTCTGCTCACCTGAGATAAATGCATATCTGATTGCTTCCTCTCATGTAAAAATGCAGATTTACTGAGCTAGACCAAGGCATAAATGGCTATTCCTCTACCCCCTCTCACATATAAATTGTGTATTCAGCGAAAGGCTGATCGAAGACTCAAAAGAAAGCAACCGTTTGTCTCTTACTTACCCACACCTTTAAAAAATGTCTCCCTCTCTTCCTAACATCATCCCTTTCCCCATTAAATACTGAAGCCCTCAACATCATCTTTGGAAAAAGCCACAGACCCACTCCTGGGCATGCGCCCTTAAATAAACTTTATGGATCGATTGAGACCTGTCTCAGATAGCCACAGCTAGATGTGAGACTTTAGGGGAGTTGTTTACCCTCCCTGAACTTGAGTGTCCTCATAATGAATCTTAGGTAAATAATACCTAGCTGCTTCACGGAGCTGTTGTGAGTATGAAATCAGCTCATTTCTGTGAACGCACCTGGCACAGGTAGGCGCTCTGTAAACCTTTTCTGAATAGGATTCAAGGCTGAGAGCTCTTCAGTCCATTTGCATATACAGACATCAGCTTGCAGGATGAGAATGCTTGTTTGTCTGCCTCCTGCTGGGATGCTTGGGGACAGCTCTGACAGCTAGGTGCCAGGAGGAAACCTGTGCTTCCATTTCCAGCCCTGTCCCCATGGGCGAGCCACGCTGAACCAAAGAGTTCACAAGGATCAGCATGAAAAGGGAAAACAATTTGTTCAGGGGCCCTAGAGTCAGACACTCAGAATGCTAGGCTTGTGGGGTTTTTCAGCTTTAATCAGCATCAAGTTGATCTTATTTTGAGAGATGCTAACGAATCCAGAACAATCTACAGGTAGCTCCAGCAAGACACCCCCTGGCTCTTCACCTGGTCCCTGCCCACCTGTCCCCAACTCCTGGAGTGTGCTTGGCACCAGGGTGCCTGGTCTGCTCCTTCAGACCCGCCTGCCGGCTTGAGCCCCCTACTTCACCTGGGGCACTGGAGCAGCAGAAAGCATGTTTTCCTTTCAGCCTTATCAGATTGGTCGTTGTTTCTTTTCCCCCTCTTCTTTTATTGTGTTCTATCTTTCTGAAGATTAATTTATTGTGGCTGAAAAGATGGCAGAGAGAGAAGCCTGGAGACTGATTTCCCCCTATTTATCCAAGGCCCCAGCCTGGTGCTAGCAGTGACAAACCGTGTCCCCCACTGCAGGGACCCACCAATGAGACCATCCAGGCTCTGGAGTTAAATGGATTCTGCTCTCTGAGGAGCGCAGAGCACTTTAGAAACATGAGCTCATTTAGAGTCCATTCTGACCAGGATTCAAAGTGCCCCAGGGTCTCCTAGGACACACATGTCTAACACAGCTGCATTCCTGCTAAGGCCATTCCGTCTGCCTAGAGTCAGAAAAAATGGAGGCATAAAGCCCAGGTTAGATGAGCCTGTAATGAAAAGCAAAGACCCCGGAGGTTAGATGAGCAACTTTCAATTGCACCCCCACTTGTCCTCCAGGCTTTGGTTTATCCCTTAGCTGAAGTATAACGCTTTCATTTCAAAGCAGCAAAAGACATCAAGTATATGAGTACCTAGCACCAGTCCTTCTAAATGGTAGATAATCAATGTTAGTTGAATCCAGAATGGTTAGTGTGAGGCAGGCCCATGGGCTCAGGGTTTGCTGAGTTGCCTCATTGTAAGCGGAGCTACTGAAATTAGGGGAAGTTCTAGAGCACTCACCAAGGCTCCTTCTCCTTCCCATACAACAGATAATAAGCATAGTTATGTTTGAGAACATACTACATGGCCAGTCTATGTGCTTTATATAATAGTAATACCATTAGCCAACACGTCCAGGGCCCTTAACATGTCTCAGCGTTCCAACGCTTCATGTGTACTAGGCAATTCCATAAGATAGTTATTCTTATCATACCCACATTACACTTAAACAAAAACTGAGGGACAGAGATATCAAGGGGCTTGCCCAAGGTTACAGATTACGAAAGCATTGTAAAATGTCATTCTCTCATTAACTCTGCTTTTGCTTCCCATCGTTGCTGTAACAACTTACCACAAATGTGGTGACTCACAACAACACTAATTGACTATCTTACAGTTCTGGAGGTGAGAAGTCCAAAATGCATTTAACTGGGATGAAATCAAGGTGTCCATAAGGCTCTGTTCCTTCTGGAAACTCTAGGGAGAATTTGCTTCCACGCCTCTTCCAGCTTCCAGAGGCTGCCTGGATTCCTTGGCATGTGTCCCCTACCTCCATCTTCCAAGCCAATTAGGGCTGGTGGGATCTTTTGCACCTTGCATCATTCTGACCTGAACTCTGCTGTCTCTCTCCTCCACTTATAAGGACTCTCGTGATTACATCGGGCCACTGAGATGGCCCAGGATACTCTCCTCATCTCAATTTCAGCTGATCAGCAACCTCAATTCCATCTGCACCTTAATTCCCGTTTGCCATGTAACATAACACATTCACACATTCATGGACGTCTTAGGAGGGAGTGCATTATTCTGCCTACCTCACCCTATAAGATGGAAATAATGATGTCTCCCCTTTTATAAATGAGGGAGCCGGGGACCCTAATGGTTAAATAATTTTTACCCAGGTCACACATATTAAATGTCACTTCTCCTGAAAACTACAGGGTCCCAGGTTAAAAAGCAAGAATATCCAAAAATGGCCAGATAAGCCCTTTCCAAAGGCAGGGATGTTGGTTGGAAGTTGCATATATATATGTATATGAACCAACCAGGTTCATTTCTGTTCAAATTAATGTATTGAGTGTTCCCCATGGGTTAGGCATTGGACCAGGACAGGAGAGTAGGGGATACATCCCCTGCCATTGCCATCTAATACATGTCTAATACATGTGTATATATATTATATATATGTAGTATATATAATATATATATACTGTGTCTATCCATTGACCCATGAAAATCTAATATTCTATCAGCTTTACAATGGTGAGAAGCACTACTGGGGCATGTCCCCCTGCCAGCTTCTTCAGCCCTAACAAAAGTTAGAGAAGGCTTGTCTAGGAAAACCCCTCTGACATTGCTTGCTTATCTGTCCCTGAGAATTGAAGAAACAACATTTCTCATATCCACTAAAACCTTCCGATAATGAACTCTGCGATAAGGGGACTCCATTCATAGTGAAGCCACAAATCATTCCAGTGCATCAACCCTTGCAGTCCCAAGAGAGATAAAGAGGGAATGTTTTGGAGTTGTTTAGAAACATTGTGTGTGCCCGTGGTATCTCAGAGCTAGTAAGCTCGAAACACACCCGTCCAGCACCTTGGGGGCACGCCAGGTCCAGGAGATATACAACCTTTAATCCTCATGAAAACTCAAGGGAGCTGTCAACCTCTCTTATCCACAGTTTCCGCACCTGGAAAAGGGGGATACGTATCCTCTCCACAGCTACAACAGCCAGTAAGTGACAAAAGGAGGATTCAAACCCAGGGCTGTTTGGCCTCAACTCCAGCTCGGGCCTCTGCGTCCTGCCTCTAGCCTGCTGCTCTGCCTGATGAGACTCTGCTTGTGCCTTGTCCTCCCTGAGGACATATCTCCCACCACGTCTCCCACCACGTCTCCCACCTGTCCAGACCCTCCCATCCGTCCTTGCAGGCCCGAATCCACACCCTACCACCTGCCTGCTATGCAGCCTGCCCCAGCTGCTTTAAGTTTTTCTGCTCCCTCCTTCAACAACATTTTATACCTCTTATCATGTGTTTGTATTTTCCTCTGTTCTTGGGTTTTATTCATTTCTCCAGGATAGATTGTAAACTCCTCTGGGTCAGAATCCACACCTTAAACAGTTATTCCACTTGGGATCTTCACAGAAGCTGCCATTTAGCACTAGCTGCACAGATCCTCTATGCGTGTATCCTTTCCTGCAAGAGAAGGTTGGCTTACTTTATCTTCATGGTTACTTTTTTTTTAAGGCTTGCTACAAAGTTTCATTCAGAAAGTTCAGGAGCAGGCCTTGCCACTCCGAAACTCTGGGTTAACCCTGAAACTCAGCTGTCTGCCTCCCTCTGCAGCTTTCTCTCTAAACTATGTGCTAGCTGAAATCATGCTCATCAAGAAAGTGTTCACATGAACAAAATGAATGGAGCAGGGGTTTTGTCTGTTCTGTTCACTGGTGTACCCACAGGACTTAGGATAGTGCCCGGCACCTGGTAGGTGCTCTAAAAATCTTCCACCAACAAATGAGAGAATGAATGACAGTTGTTGAAAGCCCTTCAAATTTCAGATGACTATCTTAATGAGCTGTTCATTAAACGAACAACCTAATGAGTCATAATCAAGTGGAACCCAGGTGTCCTGGACCCTGATCAAGTTGGAAAGCCCAACTCTGAATGTTTGGGGAGGGTTGGGAAAATGGTATTCTTAAATACTCTCCCTGGATAATTCTGATGCTCACCAAATTTCAAGAGCCACTGTCTTACAGAGAATTGTTAGTTATTGGTTGTGAGTCTGGCAAAAGGCTGTAAGTACGTTGACAGATTATCTGCAGGTACATTCCTCTTGACAGGCCTAGGGGTTGACCTCAGTGACGCCTGTAGCCTCTGCTCACCAACGTGTATGTGAGTGTTCCTGCCTCCGCTAGTGTCTTGCAAAGTCTGGCCTGAGCCCCGCCCAAAGCACCTAATGCCATCGTACCTGCGGAGGAGATGGCCGACATGCTCTTACTTGGGGTGGCTGCATCCATCTAATTGGGAAGCTGCCTGGAAGAACCATCTATCACTCCTGCCAGTGACAAATGGCAGGAAGGAGCAGCCTCCCACACAATGGCCCTGCCCACTCCCGCGCCTCCACACCTCATTATGCCTGAGAAATTAATATTCATGTTGTTTTGTCGTGACAAGCAGGGCAGAGTGATGTCAGGTAGTTGCTCCCCTTGTCCTCCTTCTGCATGTTCCCCTGAGCAGCTCTGGTAGGGCTGGACCTCTGCTGGGAAAGCCTTAGCACCTCTCAGCTGGGGACAGAACAGTACCTCCTGGGAGATGCTCTCAGGGGCTTGGCTGAGCCTGGCTCACCGGCCCATCACCTCAGGCTGCCCAGCATGCTAGGGACCCAGATTCTTTGCACCCTCTGATGTCATCTCTACAGGTCTTGCATCTCTACCCTCTTTTCACTGGACTGGTTGGGGTCCAGATACCTAAAGCTACACACATGTCTCCAACATGCACATGTCTGCCACCTTCCTCCCCAACTGCCTCTACCCCTAGCAGCTTGGCCCACCAACCAAGTTCATTTCTGTTCAAATTAATGTATTGAGTATTCTCCACGGGTTAGGCATTGGACCAGGACAGCAGTGTAGTGGATACATCCCTCCATTGCCATCTAATACATGTCTCATGTCTAAGGAAGTCAAACAACTGTAAAAATTTCTACAGAATTTGAAAACCAGAGACCAAGCTGCAGGTAGAGGCTGACCTGAAATCAACAATTACAATAACTTTTTGGAGTCTACACAGTGGGGAGAAGACAGAGTGTTTGCAGGAGAATATCTGTCAATCAATAAGGATGTGTCTTTCTGTAGTATTTTCTAAGCCTTCAGATAAGTTTAATGTTCCCTCCTCCCAACACACACATACACACACACACACTACTGCAACTACTACATAATTTCTGCTTTAAACAGCATACATAGTAAAGAGGAATGGTTAACATTTTATTGAAACTCTATAGCATTCTAGGTGTATACATGTTTTTATTTAATATATGCAACAATTCCATAAAAGAGATGTTATCATAAGTAGTGAGGAAACAGGCTCAGAGAGGTTACAGAAGGTGCCTAAAGCCACACAGCTAGTAAATGGCAGAGGCCGGATTCAAGTTCCTTCTGCATTACGTGAAAGTCTATTGAGCCTCTTCTATTCTGCCACGCTGCCTGCCTAAAATCACTTACTGTCTTCACTCTTCCCATTCCTAAGTCACTGTTTGCCTTATTGATGGGCCAGAAGCAATTGCAAAGAGCTATCCTATAATTTGTGCCTTTCCTTCCCCTGGCTATGAAAACACTTCGTCTGGCACACAGCTGGCTTCTCCCCTGGTTGTGCAGTGTCCGTGGCCCTAGACACTTAGACTCACCTCACAAGCTGATCTTTGACAGATGTTCTTGCCCTGTTGAGAGAGCCACCGTGCCAGTTGTCTGCTAAGTCAAGGCATCCTCGAAAGGTTCCTAATACTCTAATCAAGATTGATCTGTACTTCTGTGGAGCATGGCCACTTCCTTAATCAGCTTGGGCTCATTTGAGCGTCTCCTCCTGCTGAAGCCTCTGATTCGAGAGCTGAGTGGCTCAGCCAGAGCCAAGCAGAAGGGGTGCCAAGATCTAGAGCTTCCCTGCCGTGGGTTGTAGTGGGTCCACATAATGACCCCGTCAACCTTCAGACCAGGGTGGGGTTGGGGCAGCCAGAGTGCCAGAATCACCTCTAGATATGGGTCCATCACCTGTTTATTCCAACTGCCCTACAAATACTATCATTAGCTGGTGTGTCAGGACATGAACAAGTTAGGGAAGCCCGGTGGAGCTCCCTGACCCCTCTGGGATCTGGCATTGAGTCTGATTGCTCTTCTGAATGTCATTTTACAAGAGTCATTTTGCAGCTACTGGAAGGATGAGAAAGCAAGGCATCCCCTTCTGGGCATGGGACAGGGAGTACTGAGCAGGGGTTCCAACCACAGGACACCAGAGGACTGGGGATGCTAATGCCTGATTGGTGGGAGAAATGGGAAGGTAGAGGCCTGAGGGTATTGCTAAACCATCCCCTTCTGTCCCCCAAAATGAGGAAGCTGAAGCCCTCAGTCACTCGCATCCCATGGCCAGCATGCCAGCTAAGTCACCATCAGCTTCTGTTGACTCACTGTTGTCGTCATCATCACCACCATTGCCTATGGTTTGCTGCATTTCCCTTGGAAACTCATTCTGACTCAGGCAAATCCTTGTTTCCTTCCTTTTCAGCTGACAGATGCAAAAGTAAACATCCTCAACAGAGTGAGCTGTTTATCCCCTCTGCCTCCTCTGGTCTTAGATGATCTGTTTTATACACTTGGCTTTTTTGCTATTTAACCATGGTCCAGCTGCTTAATTTTTTTCTCTTTCTTATTAATTTTAATAGTGTTGGCTTTTCCTCATTTGTTCTTTTTCTCCCTGCAGACCTACAAGTGCATGCTCTTTACCTTAGCCCTATTTTTAATGCAACAGGTTCTTCCTTCCCTAAAGTAACATGTTTCCTTTAAATGCCCATGATATCTACATTTGCTTAACAAGGCTCTGCTCAGCTGTTCCTCTGAGGTGCTGAGTCTATGATTAGAAGCAGTGCTGTGCTAATGCCATTTCCGGGTGCCTTTTCAATAAGTCACTTATTTATCTTCCCTGCGTTTGTTTCCTGAACAATTATTGATTGTGGTCAGCCTCCTGTGGCTTTCAGAGTGGCTTCAGTCTGTAACAACATGGAGACCAGGCGTTGGTGCAAAGAAGAGCCTTAGATTTTGCTTTCATATAGCCACGGGCCTCCCTGCTAGGGTGCAGATAGGGTGGGTGAAAAGGAGGAGATTAAGTAGTATCCTTGGAACTTTGTGAGCACATGGGAGATTCCTGGGTTAGAGATTTGTACTCAGGTCTGGCCTCAAAATTCAGCCTGAGAGATTATAAAATGGAAACATAGCCAGGATTTTATTTCTCCACAGTGAGTCTCTAACTTTAAAATTCTAAGCAGTTGTAACGTAACTCAGAATTGAGGCAGTGAATCCAAACACAGAGAGATCAAACCTGCCATCAGCCCACTCCTAAATAATATTGCCCATTGTAATACTATTGGCTTGTCAAACAATGGACTCTTCACTCAACTTCAGGAAATGTAAACTCAGAAAGAACTCTTCCCCTAAAAGGAGAAAAACAGTTCACCTATTGTCTGTGCAACTTTAGGATAATTGAGCTGACATGCATTTGGATTATAATGAATAAATACTGTCCTTATCTGTTATTTACCTATTTTCTAATTTTAACATGTAGCACTAGTGATAATTACTGGCATTCCATATTTATACAAAACTAACTCTTTCTTAAGACTCCAATAGGGCAATTATCTTTATACGGTATATGCCGTTTTTCTATAAATGTTGAAAATTCAATAATTATCACTAGAACTAGCAATAACATTTTGAATACAAATAAATAACAAGGAAAGAGGTTATTTATTCATTAATATTCAAAAGACACACTAATTCCTCTTAATCTGTAGTGGATGAACTCAGCTCTGGGCCTATAAGAACTTTACTTAAGCCAGTTAAAACTGTCATCGTGCGGTTTTTGCTTAGTAAGAGTCAATAAGAGCTGCCGCAAAGGGAAAAGAGAACAAAGAATATACCTCATAATAAAAATAATAGCTCTGCCAGGCGCCGTAGCTCACGCCTGTAATCCCAGCACTTTGGGAGACCGAGGCAGGCGGATCACAAGGTCAGGAGATCGAGACCATCCTGGCTAACACGGTAAAACCCGTCTCTACTAAAAACATACAAAAGCTAGCCGGGCGAGGTGGCGGGTGCCTGTAGTCCCAGCTACTCGGGAGGCTGAGGCAGGAGAATGGCGTGAACCCGGGAGGTGGAGTTTGCAGTGAGCTGAGATAGCGCCACAGCACTCCAGCCTGGGCGGCAGAGGGAGACTGTGTCTCAAAAATAATAATAATAATAATAATAGCTCACATTTATGAAATGCTACTACATGCCAAGTACTGTGTGCTTTCAAAAATTGTCCCATTCATCCCCTCCACACCTCACAAAATAGCCGCTATCCTTCCCCGTGTTACAGAGAAATAAGATGAGGGTTTAGAGAAGTTAGTTGTGTGCCTCAGGTCACACAGTGGGAGAAGTGAGAGTTAGAACAGAATCAGGGTGTGTCTCTTTCAATAGGCTTGTCCCTTCCTTCCACGTGGAATCTTAAGTAGACCCAAGTCATCTCTTGATGCCCCCATCCTTAACTCAATCCAGAAATATCGTGTGCTAAAGGTTGTTATGGAAATGAACTTGTAAAAGCTCATTGCTTCTCATGGACCTGGAAAATAAAGACAAAACTGCTAGCCAGGTGTCTTTTGTCATCTGTTTTTAAATAAGTCAATGCTATAAGAGACTTTTTTTTCTTTTAAAGTTTTACACCCAAAAGAATGGATCAACAAGTTTAGGTGTTTTGCATGTCAGTGATGAACCCTCTAAATTTAGGGTACAACTGCAAGAAGGTGACCTAAAGGAACCCACTTTTTAATTTCTTTTTCTTTCTTCTTTTCTCTCAACTTTTAAGTTTTGGGGCACGTGGGCAGGATGTGCAGGTTTGTTACATAGGTATATGTGCCATGGTGATTTGCTACACAGATCAACCCATCACCATCACCCAGGTATTAAGCTCAGCATCCATTAGCTATTCTTCCTAGTGCTCTCCCTCCCCCAACCCCCACCCCCATCAGGCCCCAGTGTGTGTTGTTCCCCTCCCTGTGTCCATGTGTTCTCACTGTTCAGCTCCTACTTAGAAGTGAGAACATGCAGTGTTTTGTTTTCTGTTCCTGTGTTAGTTTACTGAGGATAATGGCCTCCAGCTCCATCCATGTCCCTGCAAAAGACATGATCTCATTCCTTTTTGTGGCTGCATAGTAGTCCATGGTGTATGTGTACCACATTTTCTTTATCCAGTCTATCATTGATGGGCATTTGGGTAGATTCCATGTCTTTGCTATTGTGAATAATGCTGCAATGAACCTATATAGTGCATGTATCTTTATAATACAATGATTTATATTCCTTTGGGTATATACCCAGTAATGGGATTGCTGGGTCAGATGGTGTTTCTGCCTGTAGGTCTTTGAGAGCACAATGGTTGAACTAATTTACACAATGGTGTAATTTACACTCCTACCAATAGTGTAAAAGCACTCCTTTTTCTCTATAGCCTTGCCAGCATCTGTTGTTTTTTGACTTTTTAATTAAAAAAAGAAAAAAAAGCCATCCTGACTGGCGTGAGATGGTATGTCATTGTGGTTTTTATTTGCATTTATCTAATGATCAGTGATGTTGAGCTTTTTATCATACATTTGTTGGCCACATGTATGTCTTCTTTTGAGAAGTGTCTGTTCATGTCCTTTGCCAACTTTTTAATGGGGTTTTTTTTTCTTGTAAATTTGAGTTCCTTGTAGACTCTGGATATTAGACCTTTGTCAGTTGAATAGACTGCAAAAATTTTCTCCCATTCTGCAGGTTGTCTGTTTACTCTGACGATAGTTTCTTTCACTGTACAGAAGCTCTTTAGTTTAATTAGATCCCATTTGTCAATTTTTGCTTTTGTTGCAATTGCTTTTGGCGTTTTCATCATGAAACCCTTGCCTATGCCTATGTTCTGAAAAGTATTGCCTAGATTTTCTTCTAGGGTTTTTAGAGTTTCGAGTATCCCACTTTTTTTTTTTTTTGGTTTTTTTTTTTTTTTTTTTTGGCCTTTGTTTCATCACTTTGTAGATTCTGAATAAGAAGCTTTAAGGGCACTATTCGCTTATTCATATTTGAGACCTCTTTGCTTGAAATTCATCACATATGTGAACCTCGATACCAATTATCTGTGCTCCTGGGTCCTAATGACTAAATGGTTAATGTTAGTCAAAATGGTTATGAAGATATCAAGCTCTAAATAAACAGGGGAATTCATTCTTCAGTAATTCTTTGTGCAGAATCCCCACTCAATGAAGTGGATGTCAGGTGGACAAAATCTCAAGGTAATATTTTGGTCCAAAATATTTATAACTTTTTAACCAAAAACATCATCTTGGCAGTGCAAATGTGTGATAAGGAGCTTAGTGAGGGACTACCCAAGGAGAAGCAAACTACGAGGATCCAAGGTCCCACCAATTCATTTGTTTCATACACAGGTGGGAGAGGTGCTTTGCACTAATGAACATGTTTTTAATGATTTGGAAGTGAATTCCAAAGCCTTATTAATGCCCCAGTCACAAAGGAAAACAAGACTGCAAATGCCTTCATCTTCATGCGTCGCAAGTATCTGAAGGCACAGTCCTTGAGTCAAGTTATTTTCAGCTCAAACGAGTTGCTGAATTATTTTCACTAAATTTTTTCTACCTCCCTAAAGCCTTGCAGTTATTACAAGGAGACACGAGCCCTATTTCAATGATGGAAGTCAGTTTCTGAGTCTAAACTGGAGAAAACAGGACTTGACACATAGTGAGCTGTGGCTAATGAAATGGAGAAACAGGCATTATTGCCTTGATCTGCACATTATGTTCTGCAGTGTGGTCTCACCTGGGCTGTGAACAGAAGCCCAACACCCTCCAATGAGAGCCCAGCTTTCTGGTCACAGCAGAGGTGCGCAGATTCCCACAGGCCACTTCCTTTAGATGGAGCCATGTTCTTGGGCGAGTAAATGGGAAATGGAGAAACAGAGCCCGACCCAGAAATTGGATCATTGTAGAAGCTGATTGAAATGCATTGCTTGATTGCCTGAGCTTTGGTCTCAGTGAAAGAATGACAGAGCCACTCATCCCAGCAAAAGGACCTTGACGCCCAGTATGGTACTGTATGGACAGAGGCCCAAAGTCAGGGCGGACTAAGAAAGTCTAGTTACTAACCATTGCCTGGCATCTGAAATCTACAGCTTGGAATCTAGTTGTCAAATTGTTGTTAGCATTTGTGAAGGTGTCTACTGTGTGCCAGACACCGTGTGGAGTACTGGAGATGCAGAATTGACTCATGTGTATTTGTCTTGCCTTCCTTGGGAAAGATGCTCAGGGTGCACCATTCTGTTCACTGGACAATATTAATTGTGGAGTGGTGTCGGAGTTCAAGAAGTGCTATCATTGAATCTGAATAAATCCTGAGAGGAGCTCCGTCTGTCTAAACCACCAATGGTTAGTCTGGAGAGCATACTTCATTTTCCCCCAGTCCTTCCCATTATCATCACCAGCCACATCTACAAAACAATAGTAATGAGTGCCTGCCATATACACAGCGCTATCCTAAGAGCCCCAAAGTTCCAAAGTAAGGAAAGCAATGATCCTTTGGCCTTCCTCTTCTTATGATCACAATGGAAAGAATGGGTTAAATAGTAGCAAATGGCAAACAGTTGCCTTAATGGGCAGAATCTATTCTATCTGATCATCAGAATAAATGACTCTTAATGCAAATCAAGTTTGAAGATTCTTTTATCCTGAAAAGTGCCATAACCTGCTCATCTTTACCACCAACAATAGAAAGTCTGCAGTATATCAATACCAGTGCTGGGGGAGGGGGAGGGTTGGATTCAGAGATGGTCTCTTAACTGTAAATTAATGTTTGAGGGCTTGGTCTGATTTATCTTAGAAGTTTATTGCTGGCTGGGTGCAGTGGTTCACGTCTGTAATCCCAGCACTTTAGGAGGCCAAGGCAGGTGGATCACCTGAGATCAGGAGTTTGAGACTAGCCTGGCCAATATAGTGAAACCCCCATCTCTACTAAAGGTACAAAAATCATCTGGGTATGGTGGCAGGTACCTGTAATCCCAGTCATTCGGGAGGCTGAAGTAGAATAATCTCTTGAACCCAGGAGGCAGAGGTTGCAGTGAGCTGAGATCATGACATTCCACACTGGCCTGGGTGACAAGAGCAAAATTCCATCTCCAAAGCAAAAAAAAAAGAAGAAGTTCATTGCTAATGTTGGATGCTGTGAGAGAAGGGTCAGCTGTAGCTGGCACCGTCCCTGTCCAATGCACTGGTTCCTATTCATTACTCACACATTTGTCTGGTTCATCAACAGCTATGTGCTAGACACTTTTCATGGTTCTAGGGATGCAGCAATTAACCAAAATTCAGACACAGCCCCCTACCCTCTTGGAGCTTACAGGCCAGCAACCACATGGAGAATTCAGACAAGGACCTCATAGCTCCGTAACAGTCACTTGGTTCTGGGTCAAAGTTCTCTCTGAATAAAGAGGATGAAGGAGGGTGGGAAGGGTATAGAGACACCTCCTGGAAAAGAGAAGAATTCTCAGCTGGAGGAAAGAGGCAATGGTGAACTCTCAGGTGGAGCAACAAAACATGGAGTTGCTAGCTGGCTGCTTAAGAGTCTGGCTGCTGCAGGAGCTTAGAAGGGGATGTAAACACTCTTATTTGGCCCTCAGCAGGGCCACCAGGTGCCCAGGGGTGTAGCCAGGGAAGGCAGACACCCTGGGTGGCCAAGAGAATGAAGCAGATGGGGTTTGTCAGACGGGCTGCAAGGCTCATTAACATACTACCTCCTTTCTGCACACACTCCAATGGGCACACACACACCCATAGCTGTCAGGGAGAGAGCCAGGGGCTTGAGGGGCTTAAGACAACCTCCAGAAAAACCATCACATTCTCAGGGTTGCAGCCAGGACTGCAACCAAAGCTGGAAGCTGCTCTCTGTTGCTCAGCCTCCCTGATTAATTTGGTGTTTCAGACTCGGTAGTCCATGAGGTCTTCATCTCTTCCCATTGCTCCTCCAAGCAGATGCCCATTTTATGAGTCATTCCTGCACCTTTCCTTGGGAAGCAATTTCCCTCCTCAACATAAACACCTCTGGCTGCAAGCAGCCTCTAAAATGTTAGGGATGCCCAGGTGTAGAGCCTGAGCAGAGATGATCTCCGGTCTTATTGTTTTTCCTTGCAGTTCCATACTTCCATTTACGGATGTTTGCAAGCTACTTAACCTAACGAGAGGAGCATGTTACAGCTTGGAAACATGTGGAAATCAGAGATTCTGGAGGGATCCAAAGGGACTTGGGAGTTTACATAAAATATTTTTAAAGTGCTGACCAGAAAGAAGGCCTCCCAGCAAGTCCTTGTGGGTCTGCAGAAAGCTAATATATGGTAATCAGGGCAGTGTGAAGCTGCTGTAAGTTTCGACAACATAACAGGGGACTTATCACTGCTTTCCGCTGTTGCTGCATATTCCTGGGATCCTCGCTTGCTGGAGAGGCGTGAATAGAAGATTTATTTTGTATTGTTAGACTGTCAAGGCATTCTAGAGCAACAACTTCCAAATGATAACTTTCCAAGCTTACGGAAGTTGCGAATTATATGCTTTTAGTCCAGTGTGAGCAAGGGGCTGACAGCGCTCCCCCTCCCCATCATCCTTCACTTCGCTGCTCCAGTGCCCTGCATGGTCAGTGACTCAACACACTGCCTATCCCAAACCAAACGGGGCCATCATTAACAATGAGAGACATCTATTTCGAGCCATGAAACAAGCTGAGGCAAATGACATGTCATCAAAGAGAGATAACTTTTTCACACCTAGACCCCCAGAGCCCCCAGGACAACCTGGTTTGCCAAAATTCAGACCATCTCAAGTTAACTGACTGTGAGAAAAGATTCTGGAGATTTGGTGGGGAAGGGAAAGAGGGAGACACAAGGAGACAAGAGACAGTATCAGGAGGGTTTGTCTCTAATCCCACTTTAACTGGCCACATAGATCTTGGAGAGGGCAAATCTCTTCTCTAGAGGCAGGGATGATAGCAAAGCCCCAACCTCTAAGCAGCTAGTGACCTCTGTGAGTCCTCTAACCTCTACAGTTAGCATACAGAGATTGAATTAATGAATTAGTTAAAGCTCTCAAATAAAGTTACTGGTCTAAAGACAAAGGAATGAGGCTATTTAATTTGTTCTTGTTGCCTCTCCCTTCTTCGCATTTGCTATTACTTATAACCCTTATTATTCTACCTGGCACTGCAGTTACTTAAGTGCCTGTCTCCCCTATCTCCCTGACAGATTCTAAGATCCTTTGGGGGCACAGTCAGTTCCTTGTCTGTCTTCTGTGTCACCCAACA
Organism: Theropithecus gelada; assembly: GCF_003255815.1. Classification (NCBI taxonomy): domain Eukaryota; kingdom Metazoa; phylum Chordata; class Mammalia; order Primates; family Cercopithecidae; genus Theropithecus; species Theropithecus gelada. The sequence continues at coordinate 118,040,454 of NC_037682.1, read as the reverse complement.
TACACTGCACTTAGTAGGCACCTAAATAAATGGTCATTGGATTGAATTAGGGTCCCTCTTATTAACAAGACCTATGGCTTTATAATGCGCCTCCCAGAGCACGGAGGAGATTCCATCTTCTCTTCAGACTCCTGCCCAATTTCATTTGCTCCTAGGGCATGTGAGTCAGAGCTTGTTTTCAAGATTGGGTGACCCTCATCTGCTCTGCCACCCCTTAATGAAGGTTCTGCTGAAGCCAAAGGCTCCATGTTGTGAGACTCTGTTATTGTAGGGTTGCTCATGACTGCTGAACAACTAGCCATGCATGTGGGTTTATTATTAGAGGCCTGTACACAAGGGCTGGCTCCTTGCCTGTTTTTTTTTTCCCTAAGGCAAAGAAAACAGAATAGTTGCATTTGTTTTTTGGGGGGGAAAGAAAAGAACAAGAGATTTTGCAAACAGTTATGAATAAAGCAGAATCAGTCCATTCTGGAACCTCCCGACCTTGACAGTGGCCTTCTCATGCTATATAAACATTTGTTTTGGGTATTTAATAAGCTGCCAGCTGACAAATTGTAGAACTTTTTACAAGAGCCCCTTATCTTTTCTAGAAGCACTGAGATGGCAAAATATATTCTCCGTCTCAACAATTCACTCTATATTTGCATGTGGAAATTGGAAAGCAAGTTGTTTTTCTTCGTTTGCATGACAAAACTCAGGCCCCAAAATACAATTCAGCATTTAATTTGAGATGGTTAAAAAGTGCAGAAAAGGGCCCCAGCCCATTGGGCTCCATTTTGCTGCTGATGTTTCTGTTGTTACAATTAAAATTGATTTATAAGGCTAAGGACATAAAATACCTTTCTGTAGAGCCCTGCAGTGAGCCTGTGGAGTCTGCTGCCTCAGGAGATCACTGGGAAAAAAACAGACACTGTGAAAACAAACTGCCTTCATCTTAAGGCCTTAACAATGCCCCTACATCTTAGCAGAGCCCTCCGACTGCACTGGGCAGGGGAGGGGGAGTTAGCCCTGGAGCAAGGACTAAGTTGCTGAAATGACTCCTTGAAAGCTGCACCCTCCATTGCAGCTTGCGAAAAACAGGTCATGGAGCCTCCTGGAAAAGAAGTGAAGACATTTAATTTTCAAATAAGTATTCTTTTTTGCTAATGACTCCCCTGCAGGGACCTCTTACTCCATGGATCCTTCTTTCCTCAAGATGAGGGCCCCACTCTCCAAACTACAGACAATTGCTCCTCATCCCCGGGTCAGTATCTGCAGCCCTGCAGCTGGCCTGGAGAGTATCTACCATTTACCCTGCAAATCTTTGCTCACCTTCCTCCTAATCCACACCAGTTTAGACATTCATTCATTCATTCCATATTTATCCAGCGCTGAGCCTCACACAAATGTGCATTTGGGAAAAAAACACCATGCCAGGCACTGAGGGATACAGCCCATGGCCTTGGGCATATTACTCACACAATTTGAGTTTCCTTTCATCATCTTCCTATGAGGACTATTATTTGAGACAATATATGTAAAGTGCCTAACAGAGTGCCTGGTAGTGGGTAAACACGAAGTCAGTGATAGCCATCAGCAGCACCCATTCAAGGACTCCCCAACCACATCAAAGTAGACATGTAGAATAATCTCAGAAGCCTCCTAGAAATGGGGTAAAGGACCATTTTGCAAAATCCAGGTGAATGGTAAGGGGAAAAGCACTCCAGGCAGGAACAGTGGCAAGTTTAAAGACATGGAGGTGGGAAAGGGCACAGCATAATCGAGTACCTACACGAGGTTCCCTGTGTCTATGAACGCACGAAACCTGTGTTCCCTATCGTGGTGGACATATCGCTGGGAGATTTGGGGTGACTTTTTATATTTTTATACTGAAACACATTTTTAAATTTGAATAGTTAGACACGAATGGTGAGACACATAGCTAATGAGGTCTCAACCACTAGAAGCCAAAGTACAGGTTAGAACATGTGTACATGGCAGAGTTTCATTCCCCAGGTTTGCCCTTTCTCCTGCCATCTTCACCACATGGAAATGTGCCCATAATTCACCTTAGTGACCTGGCAGTTTCCTGTGCTCCATTCTTCAGATGACATTTCTTTGTTAGAAGTATAGGATTTTCTCAGTGGGAATCAGAGAAAATAAAATGTTAGCAGGAGGTGGGGCCTGGGGCAGTCAGCCCACCTCCCTTCCCAGACCACATCCTACTCCCAAACTTGCTTGGGAACTTGGAAAAGGTAGTTATCCTTGTAGGGTCTCAGGTTCATTCCCTTTGAAGAGTACAGCATGGTGCTGTGGCACATAGTGCCATGGAATTCTATGCAGTCATAAAAAGGAATGAATTCATGTCCTTTGCAGGGACACGGATGAAGCTGGAAATCATTATTCTCAGCAAACTAACACAGGAACAGAAAACCAAACACCATATGTTCTCACTCATAAGTGAGAGCTGAACAGTGAGAACACATGCACACAGGGAGGTGAACATCACACACCAGAGCCTGTTGGGGTTTGGGGGCAAGGGGAAGGAGAGCATTAGGACAAACATTTAATGCATGCGGGGCTTAAAACCTAGATGATGGGTTGATGGGTGCAGCAAACCACCATGGCACGTGTATACCTATGTAACAAACCTGCACATTCTGCACATGTATCCCAGAACTTAAAGTATAACAAATAAATAAATATACAACATGGTTAATATCTGATCCTTACTTAGTAATGCTCGTGTTATCCCTAACTGACAGGTTAGGAGTTGGAGATGCAGCCAACACATGGTCCAACTAAGAGTTCAACTCAGGGAGTATCACTGAAAAACCTGTGAAGAGTAACTACGACATGAAACTACAACATGAAGGAAAGACTTTTATAATTACTCAAACTTGTTGAGCTTCCTATCATGGAATTATAGAATCTTAAGACTGAAGAGTACTAATTCTCCTGCCAATCCACCTAGTTTATAGATAGAGATCTGTAGGAGTAGATGACTGCTAGTCCAGGGCCCCAAGGCTACTGGGGGCAATGCGAGGCAAAGGATGGCATTTGAGGCAATATGTCCTTTTTATTAGCATCACTATTAGTAGTCATATTGTTGTTGTGAGCACATGAGGGAGAATGTTATTCATGGTTTTATTACCTCCATGAGGCTCATCAAGGCTGAAAAATCAAGACAATAGCTTTCCCTGAAGATCTTAGCTGGCCTTTCATCTTATTCAGTCCCCAGCCTCTCTTTGTGTCTTTTTGCAGTTTAAACTCAAATTGGGATTCAAGGTCTGGATGTTTATACAACTGCCGGGCTGGTGACTATTCAGGCATTTAATTTGACAGGTGACAGATTTGGTGTGGTTTTTAAACATTTGTTGATGTCATTGAAGGGAGGATTTGGGGGCACAGGCACATTCAGAGGACAGTCAAGGGACAGGTCGCACAGGTAAGGTGGAGGGGATGGCACGGCACCTGCCCAGGCCCACTGGGTTGGGTTTGACTCTCTGGTCTGCTGGGTGTTGTGTGGGAACTTGGATGAAGAAGCTGAGCAGAAAAATCGTGAAAGACAGAGACTATCAAGAGTTCCTTCCTCCCTTGGTTTTTCTTCCTTGCTTCTCTTCCTCCCTCTCTCTGTCCTTCCCTTCTCTTTCTTTCATTTACGTACATAGTAAATAAATACGTAATATCTATTACACACTTTGTACTGTGGAGTTTAGCAATCACCCTGAAAATAAATGTCCTTCAGGTGACAAGATGACAGAGTGGGAAAGCATTGTTTAATTTATTCATTAATTAATGGATGACAACCTGGAAACAGTCTGCAATCAGCTCAAGATTTCTTTTCCTGTGATGGGACAGCACAGCTGACTCAACCTTGGGGTTCAGAACAAAACCAGATGAGATGGGCTGAGGCTGGTGGGGGAAACTGTCTAAAGAGGTGCGCTAGGACCTCTGAGGAGCATGAGAAGATCATCTGAGTAATTAAATCTCCTCCACCCAGTATGACTTGTAATAGGTCAATCTCTTTTCCTTCTCCATATCAATGCTTGCTAATGAATGGTAGCCCTTCTCCCGACTTTCAGTATGAGCCCTAATTTCATAAACAAGTCCTCTACAGTTTTTAGAACACTTGTCATCACTGCATTGTTTCATGTATTAATTTATGAAGGGATTAATCCGAATACAAAGATGCTACCTTAATACATTAATGTATGAATACATACATGCACACATATAGAACTCCTTCATTGCAGGTTACCAAACACCTGCTAAAACTCCTCAGACGCTATGAACTGTGCTCCTTAAATGATAAGCCAACTTTTCTGAATCTTAATATCCTCATAACCCTTTCCCACAACCAAAAATGATCGTGGACCCAACCTCATCCGCCCTCTGATCTTAACCCCCAGCCAAAAATTGCGGAATAAGTCACAAGAACGTGAGCCTTGACCTTTTTTGTATCGGCGGTGCCTTTGAAAACCTAATGAAATCCGGAAGCCTGCACCCAGCATAGTTCATCCACTCTTAGGGATCTGAACATTCTCAGGTTGTAAGCCCCTGCTTGGAAAAAAGATTGTGATCTATGATTTTCAGTTACTTTCAGCCTACGAACCCTCATGAATTTTTTAAACAAAAAGAAGTGACAAATTAAAGCAGGGAGGTATATTTCATAGCTCCTTTCTCCTTCCACTAAAATGCTTTTGCCAAGAGATATTTACTCATATACTTACTTCCTCCTCCTCCCCAACCAAAAACCAGTTTCAGAAATATTTTTCAAGGTGAAGTTCAGCGGAGGACTCAGACTCACTTCTGCTGACATCTTCCCACAGGGCCCTAAATGGGTTGCTATCTTTTACTTTCCACAAACAAGAGGAGATTTACCATAGGAAAGGATCTTTCAGTTTATACACATTTTCCTTCCACCCTTATGTATTTTAGAAAGAAAATTGCCACTTATTTGTACAAAGTAAATTGGCTTATGCTCTGTAATAGGCTTCTCCACTCTCGCCTCTGCCAGGAAAAGGTCATCTTCAGACTTTTGCACTCCACAGAACTCAGAGATTCTTGACAGCAAGTTGAGAAATCACACACTCCTAAACTGTAATTTCCTTCACAGATTAAGACCTCAATGGTCACAGGTTTTTCGTTTCATCAGGTTTATTTCCTTGCATGTTGCTGGCTATTGACTGAGATATAAACTGTACCTCACGTGCCCTTATTGAAATACAGCCAGAGTGAAACACACACACACATATTCCCAAGCAAACATGCATGTCCACATACTTACAAACACGGATGACACATATATGCACACATAGACATATGCAAAGCCACAAATGCCATTTGTCTTCCCTCTTTGGTTTGGATAAGTCTTCAAGGTACCACTCAGCTATGTCCGACCACAAAGGGCCCTCTTCCAATTTGATGTTATTACCCATTGCCTTGGCAACAGATATAGATGTTGTATGTGTGGCAGTAGCATCCCAGGTCCCTATGGAGCTCTTACCCTTGAGTGTATCTAGTGATAGCTGAAAGAAATTGAACATAAAACAAGCAGGTTAGAAAAGAGGTAAAAACTCCATGTACTGAGTTGGGGGGTCGATGTTAGGGAATAGCACAGGTGACAGCCAGCAATTGCCCGAGGGAAGTGTGTGGGGAAAGTTAACTCAATCATTCTGGGGTGGGAGCCCTCCTTTCATTAAGAGGCCATTTCTTCCAGCTAATGTTAATCTGATTCTATAGTAGCCAAATACTATAATTTGTATATTTTATTAATACCACTAACAGTGAGATTTATTTGTATACACAATAATAAATATTTATTTTATGTATAATAATACATATATATGATTGAGAGAATATGTATTTTTTTCTTTAGAAGGTAAGAATTTCCTAACTCCAATCTTCTGTTGACACCCAATCCTCATGGGACTAGGCACCTCTCCAAGGCACCTCTCATACCTCGCTGCTTTTGTACACGCGGTTTCCTCTACTTCCAATGCCACTTCTCCAATTCTGTGCCTGGTGATCTCTGTTCCTCACTTTCAGGCCCCAGATCGGTTGCGTTCATCCCTATGTGGCCTTTCCACCTTCCTCTAAACAGCATGGATGTCTCACACTTTCTTATGAAGTCCCCTGAGTCATAAGCCTGCCACTGCTGGAGCATATGTTGCATTTAATCAGTTAGGGCTGGACCCCTCAGACAGGGCACTGCAGAGAGCCAGGTGTGCCCCCTCAGTCTCTTCTCAGTTCCTCAAAGCACCTGGAATCTTAACTGTGCTGGCACTTAATTTTCACGTGAATGGAGGAATCAATTAGCTAACTCTGTAATACCCATGTAGGAAGCTCCCAGGGAATACAGCTCCCTTACACAGTAAGTCCTCACTTAACGTCGTTGATAGGTTCTTGGAAACTACAACCTTGAGCAAAACACCATACAACAAAGCCAATTTTCCCATAGGCTAATTTATATAAACAAGAGTTAAGTTCCTATGGCATATTCCTGGTCACAGAAATATCATTGAACTTCTAAACAAAGACCAAAATACTCGTAATGTTAAACATTTTTAAAAAGATCTATACATACATTTAAGAAAGATTGATTTAAAAAGTAGGCTAGTTACTTATCCAGTTATTCCAATTCAGGGTTGCAGTGGCCAGAGCCCATCCCGGCAGCTCGGGGTGTCAGGTGGGAGCCAGCCCCGGACAGGACACCCTCCCATCACAGAGTCACTCACACACACACATGCCCACACTCACTCACACTGAGGCCATGCAGACATGCCAGGCCACCTCATGTGCACAGCTTTGGGATGTGGGAGGAAGCTGGAGGACACAGAGAAAATCCACGCAGACACGGGGAGAACGACGCCACCCAGACTATGGACCCAGCTGGAAAGTGATGTGGTTTTCTCATCAATGTTATAGTTAATGGCATTGAACGATCACCATTATTCACAGACCTTCAGTAGAGAGAAAGCCTTTCTCCACGGGCCGCCTAGTACTAAAGCCATCTCCCTGGGCTGCTCTTTCTTTATTTCTGCCCCCACCTGCCTTGACCATGGCCCACTCCACCTGGAGGATCTCTTACTCCTCTTTGGTTAACTTCTCCAGGTGAGGTAGGGCCAAGGCAAAGAAAGGAAGAAAAACTGCAAGCAGAGGGTTAAGGCACCTGGTAAACGACAGTCACAACCTGTGACATTAAAATTGAGTTTCTGAATGTCTACTGTCCTGGCCATTCTTCCTCACAACCACAAATGACTGTTTGGCAGCATCATTTGCCTATGGAAAAGCAATTAATCGGGTTTTAACCAACTGATTTGGGGGTTTTTGGTGACAGTGAGGTGAAAACTTACTTTGCTTTTCTTAGATTTTAGGATAATGATTCAATTTTTTTTTTTTTTAAGAGACAGCGTCTCACTCTGTAGCCCGGTTGGAGTGCCGTGGTGCAGTTAGAGTTCACGGCAGCCTTGAACTCCTGGAATCATGCTATCCTCCTGCCTCAGCCTCCAAGTAGTTAGGACTACTGAGGCACCACTACTCCCAGCACAACTTTGTATTTCAAACAAATATTAACTAAGAATGTATTACAGGCCAGGAGCTATGCTGGCCACTGGTGTGTTTGTCACTTATTCCTTTCCCACTTTCTAGGGTAGGTGTTACAGTTCCATCTCACAGATGAAGAAATAGGCTGGGAGAGAAAGTGCCTGGCCAAGGTCCCACAGCTGATGAGTGGCAGAGCAAGGATTTGAACCCAGGGCCTCTCATGCAAACCGTGTGCTCTTTGCACTGCATCCTGGTGCTAATATGGCTCATATTTGGGTAGAATTGTTTTCTCATCTGACTTCCACATATGAGAGATTTGGGGATGGTTACCCCACACTGAAATACTGTGAGTTATGGAATTTGTCTTGAGGTTTGTATTCAGGGGGCTACCTCATCCCTATCAGTGACTATACCTATGGCAACATTCTTCCAGCAGCTCACATGGTGTTTGACTTAAAATGGAAACTCAAAACATTTAAGTAAATGAATTGATGAAAAACGATATACCAGGCCGATGTCCCCAAAGACCCAAAAATTGTCAATTAACTATAATCCTTAGGATAGAAAAGAAAGCTAGAGTATTTAAGAAACATTTTTCACAAAAATTGAAATGTAAAAGGGGTGAGTTTCTCATTAATTCCCAATTATGCAGAATACATTTAGGTAACCCTAAATCTACATCTGTTTCAAGCACTCAAGTTAATCAAGGTTTTTCTAAACATCAGAAAACCCAGTGGGATTGAATTTTTGCAAATGTCAGGTATGTGAGCATGCATGCACCACAAATATCAGCTGCTAAAGCAGTGTTCCCCATGTCCTCACTCCTAAATGTCCCTGTCCCTCACCAACTTCCAACAGCAAGCAGACATCCTATTAACCAGAGCCTCCCACGCTGTGGCTCAGAATGCAGCCACTCTGCTCCACCATCCGATTATCCGCCATCACAGCCAAATCCACTGTAAAGTGATACCTGGGCTTCTAGTTTGCTCACTCATTGTCCAGGGGTTGAATGACTCTGTGCAGCCAGAAAGCCTGGAGTTCACACCTGGCTGTAGGGGTGGCCTGTTTGTGTGCCAGGAACAGAGTGTTGCGTTTCCCTCACTAATGCAGCTGAAAGGGTGCCTGGAGCTCATTATTCCTGAGGTAATCCTGAAGGTTGCACTATCAAATGCTGTTTGCAGGCAGAAAAGGGAGGAGAGAAGGATATTTGAGAATCCTAGCACTTTTTTATGATACATACAAGAGGTATAAGGTTGCTGATATTTCACTGCAGTTGAATCTTAATGAAGAGAGAAATCCTTCCCTGGAGACCTCCCTACCTGCCTTCTGTACCACTTATGCTAATACCCTAATGAGACTGTTTCTGTAGCCACCAGTCTTCAAGCTCCTCTGACCCAGGTGATCACAATGCTTTACTGTGAGAACCTATCTTTCCCCAGACTAGAAGACAGAGCAGGAGCTCAAGCAAGTGGCTGAGTGCTCAGATGAGGACACGGGGCTGCTCCAAAGCCCTGGGACACCAAGTCACAGGCTCTTTATCTCATGGAGTCAGATTCTAAATGGCCCAAGTTAATTAGTCTTCAGTTGGTCTAGGTTACTTCCCTGAGATCACCAGGACATTCTTGGTGATGCCAGACCCGAGGTCATAACTGTTGTGCCCTAGATGCAGTGGGGCCCAGCCCCTGGAGATCTGGTTAGAGGTGACCTGAGACGGTGTCAGGAATGGTCCTCAACTTTGGCTCACAAAATAACGCCAATGCTCAGAGCCCCACCCACAGAGATCCTGATTGATTGAACTGGGGAGTGTCATTTAACTCCTGCGATGATATTCTACAGCAGCTGGAGTTGAGACCACTTGCTGATGCCTTCCCTGAGTCCCAGCATCTCACCATCCCAGCCAGGTTCCTGCGCTTTTAGGTGTATTTGTTCAGTTACTTCCCCAACCCCTGGAAAGCAGACTTAGCTCCTTTTAGTGTCTCCATAAGAAATCACTCAGGGCAAGCCTTCCGTTATTCTACTGGAAGTTAATAAAAACTGGGGGCAGAGGGGTTTCCAGGGAGGAAGAAAAGGTTCTGCAATCTCCCTGGTTCTCCTGGCTCCTCCTGCTCCACCCCGTTCCTTCCTCCTGGCTCCCTGCTCTAAGGAATGATACAAGATTCTCCTCTAGTTTTCTGCAGAATGCTGAGTTCCACATGGGCTCAAGTTCCTAGGAGTCTCATCATCTTTCCCCAAGCTCTTATCCTCTTATTTTTCCAACAAAATTCATACTCAGGAGAAATCTGGGGGACAGCTGATGCACATGCACACACACACAGATACAAACATGCACACACACAGAGATACACGCATGCACATACACAGATACATACATGCACATGCACACAGAGATACATGCACACACAGATACACATATGCACACACAGATACACACATGCACACAGATACGTGCATACACATAGATACATACATGTACACACAGATACATGCACACACACACATGCACAGACAGATACATACAGGCACACACACAGATACACACATGCATACACAGATACATACATGCACACATGCACACAGATACACACAGCACGCACAGATACACACATGCACACACAGATACAGGCACACACAGATACACACATGCACACACAGATACACGCATGCACATGCACATAGACACCTGCACACAGAGATACATGCACACACAGATACACACATGCACACACAGATACACACATGGACATGCACACAGACACCTGCACACAGAGATACATGCACATGCACATGCACACAGATACATGCATACACATAGATACACACATGCGCACACAGAGATACACACATGCACACACAGATACATTGCACATGCACAGATACACATGCACACACAGATACAAGCACACACAGATACACGCAGGCAGACACACAGATACACACATGCACACACAGATACATGCACACACAGATACACACACACACGCACACACATATGATACACGCACTCACACTTGGTAGTTCATAAGTACTTTCATGTGAGTCCCTGCATGTGCTCCTCTGTGGTAGGCCCATTGTACTCTTCATTTTGCAAATGCAGAAACTGAGGCACAGCATGATTAAAATCACAGAGCCACTACAAACTTGAACCCAGCTTTAGACCCCAAACCCATGTTCTTTCTTTTCATAGCATTTTGCCTCCTCAATCAAAAAGTGTTTCCTAGGCTAATGCTGCTCCATGTGGTTTATCTAAAGAGATCCCTTATGCTAACCCCAAATAAGTGGCCACCCATCCATTAGAACCTTAGAAACCAAAAGGACCTGGAAGAACCTGGAAGGGCAGGACCACGGTGGGAAATTTAGAGGCTCTACATGTTAAAAATATTATGGGTTCCCTCATACTCCCCCCTGAGCTCCAGGCTAAATGTACTTACAAATAATACTAATCCATAAAGCCAGTACAAGGAAACCCTCCAATGTTTTGCTTTTCCTAATGATAATTCTTTTAATGAAATATCAAATGGAAAATTATGTCCAAAATGTGTTTTCCTGATTCTTTGGTTACCTCTGCTTTTCTGGGGTCCAGAGCATTCAGTTCTGCCACCCACTGGATACTCAACTCAAACCCTGAACAAGAATCACAGGAGGCGCCCTGAGCATCAGCCAGCAGGTTAGGAACCCCAGAAAGCAATAAGCGAGGGTCCTGGCAAAGGAGAAGTCTTGGAAAGAAAAGGAAGAATCAGCATGTTCCGAGAGAGAAAGGAGCTGTGCACCCGGGATCTCAGAGAGAGGAGGTCACCTGGGGCCTCTCCAGGCCACCCCTGGGAGCTCAGGAATCAGGGAAGCAGAAGGGGGTTGCACAGATGCTGCCCAGAGCCCCAAGCACAGGAACATCTTTCCTCTCCACCTGGCTGTGGTGGGTGCAATGAGCCATCACTTCCACAGTCATCAGATTCTCACAGCGGGGAGCAGAAATCCACCTGGCCGCAGGATAGGAGCCTTCCTCCTCCTCTCCAGGAGCACACAGGAGTTAGCAACAGCACAAAGAGCCCATGTGTTACTTTGCAGTGTCCATAGCCCCTCAGGATCAGCATGTACATGCAGATGAATTGTTTTGAGCCAGTCAGAATGCAATTATTTCATTTTTCTTTGCATTCTGGATTGTTGATGTTTAGAAATAAATTGCTCCCGGTGCTTCTGATTTACAAGGACAAAATACGAATGCAGAAAACAGGTTCAGTGGAGTGATTTGAATTTCCATTACAATTACAGTTCTTTTCAACCATATGATTCTGTGCTTTCCTCATATACATCAACCCAGTGCTGATTGTGCTTGGATGCTGAGACTCCCGCTGCCAGGGCCCCATCACAAGCCCCATCGCACAGCCCCAGCTGTCACAGGCTGTGGAGTAGATTGGGACTAAGTGCCATGGTAAGCCACTGATAAAACTGGAGTGCCCCTGAGAGCTTCTTCCGGGGATCACCACGGGAGGAGGGTGTGGACAGTTTAGCTTCCCAGGTAACAGATGAATGGGGCTTCTGCATGCAGAAGCTGCAGGGCCCCCGACACTGACCAGCAGGTTCTTCCAACCAATAAAGCCACACCACCAAAACTATCAGCACCCAGTGCTTCTCTGTGCCGGATATTACACTGAGAATCAGACGCATCTGATGCTCACCACAGCTCTGTGAAACAGTGTTGTTATTGGCCTATTTCATCGAGGAGAAATGGAGTCTCAGAGAGGTCAATAAGTGGCAGAGGTGGGATCTACATTCAAACCGGTCCCATAATCAGAGCCTAGGCTCATATTCCCTGCACAGTAACACAGCCCCTAAATTCAGTGCCACATCCCCAGATCTCTGGCTTGCTAACTCCAGGTGGCCCCAAATACGGGCTGTGAGGGATCTGAATGTTGCTTCTCCTTCCCTCCTGCAACAGACAGCTCCCCCAAAAGAGTGCAGAGAATCTTCACAGGATCAGCCTTTCTGTCCCCAGCCCTGTTATGACCCCCACCCCAGAAATATTTTCCCTGGTCACTTCCCCACTTCCTGCTCTGTGCTAGTTCACAACCCCCATCAAGCAGGCCTTCTTCTAAGTCTGAGGGCTCTGCCGACAATCAGATTTCATGTACTCTACCTAAGGTGCAGCTCTGATTGGAGCACCAACATTTTTAAATAACGGGGGTGGGAAAAAATCAGCCAGGTGCGGTGGGGCACGCCTGTGGTCCCAGCTACTCAGGAGGCTGAGGTGGGAGGATAGCTTCAGCCTGGGAAGTTGAGGCTGCAGTTAACCAAGATCGTGCCACTGCACTCCAGCCTGGGCAACAGAGCAAGACCCTGCTGTAAAAACAAAATAAAATAAAATAAAAATAAAAGAATAAAAATAAATAAAAAGCAAGGTTGGCGGCAATGTTTAACATTTCTAGAGCCCAACTGCCCAGTGGATACCTGCTAGGCACTTCACATGAGGAAGGAGGGGAACTTCAGGTGTCAGCAGCAGACACTGGAGGCTTTTCAAATCGCACCATTCAAGCAACTTGCTGTATTTAAAGTGAAGGTCAGCTGCCCACAACTGTGAGTTCCCTCCTTCAGCCGTCCTCCAAACCCAGTGCTGTGGGACAGGACTGGCAGAATGAGATCCTTCCATCCGAGACAGTCCCCGGCCCTGATGCCCTAGGTCAGCCCCGTCTGGGATCAGCAAGCCAGGGAACTAACATGGTTTGAGCCCCTCTCTTTTTATCTGGTCAAGTCCTTGGTGTTTTTGTTCACCATTTTAACATATAATCAGTCTGATTTTATGTTGTGTCTTGCCTTTCCACCCCCCACCCCTTCTTCCCCTCATGACCTCTAGAGACTGAAAAGAATGTTCAGGATTCCAACTTTAATGCATTAGCAAAACTAAAATAAGACCCATGGGCCCCGTGGATAAAAACGTGTCCCAGTGAAAGGTTAGTCTAAACAACGAATTAAATAAAGACATGACAGAGGAGTGGCTTATTACTGACTGTGTGAATAGCAACTTAACCAGACAAGGTACTAGCACAACATGAAACATGTACTCTCATTTCTGATTCATGCTTTTCCCAAAGCCTGCATGAGCCTTTTTCCAGGGTGAGGGTGAGCCTGGCAGTCCAGAGACTGGGCTGGCCTAGGGTATCTACATGCCCCTCCAAAGAGTTGATGCTCTTGGGGGTACATGGTGGGGGAGAAGAGTTGGTGGTTGAAGCGGCTCTGTAATTAATTCCTTTTAATTAAAAAACTTCATTTTTGAGCATTTTTAGATTTACAAGAATATTAAACACAAGGTGCAAATAATTTCTACATATTTGTGACCAGGTGCGATGGCTCACGCCTGTAATCCCGGCACTTTGGGAGGCTGAGGCAGGTGGATCACCTGAGGTCAGGAGTTTGAGACCAGTCTGGCCAACATGGTGAAACCCCGTCTCTAACAAAATATATTTAAAAAAAAAAACTAGCCAGGCATGTTGGTGCATTCCTGTAGTCCCAGCTACTCAGGAGGCTGAGGCAGGAGAATCACTTGAATCCAGGAAGCGGAGGTTGCAGTGAGCAAAGATCACACCACTGCACTCCAGCCTGGGTAATAGACGGAGACTCCACCTCAAAAAATAAAATAAAATAAAATTTTTACATGTGTCCTCTCCCTCCCAACCTCTGCCCTGAGTGTCCCCTGTTATTAGCATCTTGCATTAGTGTAGTATATCTGTTATCATTGGTAAACCAATATAGATACATCATTATGAATTGAAGTCCCTAATTTACATTAGAGTTCATTCTTTGTGCTGTACACTCTATGGGTTTGGACAAATATATGACAACATGCATCCACCGTTACACAATCATACAGAATAGTTTCAGTCCCCTAACAAGCACCTGTGTTCCACAGTTCATCTCTCTCCTCGTCCTCCTGCCCAACCCCTGGCAAACACTGAACTTTCTTCTGTCGGCCTTTCCTGAATGTTATATAGTTGACGTCACATAGTATTTGGCCTTTTCAGGCTGACTTCTTTTGCTTAGTAATGTGCATTTAAGTCGTCCATGTATTTTTGTGGCTTGGTGGCTCATTTCTTTTTATCACTGATTAACATTTCACTGTGTGGAGGAACCACAGTTTATCCATTCACCCATCAAAGGACATCTAGGTTGCTTTCATTTTTGGCAATGATTAATAGATTTGTTATAAACATTCCTATGCAAGTTTTTAGGTGGACATCAGTTTTTAATTCCTTTGGAATTTAAACGTAGCAGCACGATTGTTGGGTCCCATGGTAAGACTCTGTTTCGTTTTGTAAGAAGGTGCCGAAGTGTCTTCCACGTGGCCGTAGCACTTTGCATTCGTTCCAGGGATGTTCCTGTTGTTTCTCACCAGTGTTTGGTTGTAATTAACTTTCTGAAAAGACCCAGGTTAAAATATCTTTGTAATACACATCAATACTATTTGACAAGTTCCCTATATTCTCTCATGTCATCTGTGTTACCACCCTGTGAGGGAGTTTTTATCATCCTTATTTTATAGATAAGGAGACTGAGGCTCAGACTGATTATATGAAAAACCCAAGATTTCACAAAGTGCCCAGAGCAGGGGCTGGCATCTGGTCTTCTACCTAAAAAACCCATGTCCTCTTGAGTCCACCCCCACTGAACCAGCCTTCACAGAGGGAAAGCCAAAAATACTGTGCAGGGAACCATGGCCCAGGCTGGTATGCTCTACGAGGACTAAATTATCCAGGAGATAGACAAGGTAACTCCTAAAGGCACCTAAACATCTTTTGAATAAAATTTGATACTTGATATTTTATTTTAAAAATTAATCCCAGCCATCATGAGAAATATCTGAATTCTGTTGGACTTCCTTACCATTATTTTATGTCTCAGGACCACTTTTACTTTTAAATAACATAAGAAAGCATACTATAATGTTTTCAGTGTTTTATCCTTTAAATTCTTTAATCCAGCCCTGCTCTCTCCCTAGTCAAGTTATCTCCTAGTCTATCACCAGCATTGGAAATTCAACCATTAGAAATGCATTCTTTCAGGCCGTTATATAACTTTTCAGATTTTCAGTAGGTGCCTATTAAAATCTAGGTACTGGGGGAGAGAGAAGAGAAGCAACATGTGTATTTGGATTGCAAATTTATTCACAGTGGAGCTCAGCTATGCAGAGGAATGCGAGTTCTTCACATCTGCCTGTTCCTTATCTGAGTGTCTCATGAGCGTGAGCAGGCTTCCGGTCCACTCCAGTAACCTTGGTCCGGTGCAATCATTTACACATTTTCCTTAGTTAATTCTCAGTCATTTTGGGTGAAATAGTTTAGTCTCTCGAATTCCAACCTCTTCCTTCAACTGCTCCCTCTTAGGAAGGACCTGCGCTCTCCTTGCTCTGGTTCCTCTGTGTGAGTCGCTGCCAGTGACCTGAGTTGTCCACCCAGCATCTGCCGCAGCCAAGCACCTTCTGCAGGAGCTCCCTGCAAGTGACATCTGGGCTGCTGCACCCGTTGTCATCTGTCTCTCCTGCTCCCTTTCTCCTTCACTCTCTGGCTAACTCCTTGGACCTTTGGCTGAGCATTCACGTCCAAGGGAACCAAGAGCGCTTTGAAAGAACAAAAGTAACCCTTCCTCAGCCTGACTGCTCACTCCACCCAGATTACCTGCACTGTTCAGGATTTCAACCTTATTGCATTAGCAAAACTAAAATAAGACCCATGGTGCCCATGAATATACCAAGAAAGCCCCGTGCACAGTGGCTTTCTTCACAGTCTGAAGGAATTTCCAGCGACTTTTACATGCCCTGACCTGTTGTCTCCCTAAAGAGGTCATTATTTTGTCCTCTGCTGGTTTGCAATAAATCTTACAAGACATTATTGGAGGTGGGTGGGGGTGGGGAGCTAAAAAGGTATCAGTTAACGCATGTGAGATAGTGAACACTTTAATTTTATCGTGTAATATTTGAAAGGTCCAAAGGAAAACGCACAGCAGAGATGTAAACTTAATAAGGAAATGGCCATCTGTGAACACTCCAGTAGAATAACCAGAGCTTGTCCACCCCAGTCCTGTGTCATCCTTCCCCATCCCCACAAGTAACCACTGTTTTTCATCTTCTTATTAGTTTTTTGCTGTTGTTATTGGTAGCTTTATCACACATGTATATCCCTAAACAATATAGTTTAGTTCTGCTTGTTCTTGAGCTTTGTAAAACTGGATTAAGACTTTATACAGCATTTTGCAATTTGCTTTTTCCACTTCGTATCATGTTCTAAGATTTATCCACGTTGTTACTTGTAACCATTGTTAATCACACTGTGTGCATATAGCATAATTTATGTATCTCTTCTCCTATTAATGGGTAATTGAGTTGTATCCAATTTGGGCTCTGTTATAAACAATGGCTGCTGTGGACTGCCTTGTGTATGTTTTCTGACGGAGGCAATAGGATTTATACCTGAAGAATTGCTGGGCCATTAGGCAGGTAAAGATTCAACTTAACAATCCAGTGGAGTCCAGTGGTTTCACACACGAGTTCTGGTGCTAAACTGCTTGGTTTCAGCCTAGGCTCTATCGCTTGCAAGTTGTGTGACTTGGCGAAAATTACTTAACTTCTCCGCATCACCATTTTCTCAACTGAAAAATAACAATAATAATAGTACCTATCTCCTAAAGTTGTTTGAAGGGTTAAATGACTACAACTTTGCCAATACCACCTACGATTTCATCTTATGTTTACAACAACACTGTACGGCGGCCGTGATGGTGCCCATTCTACAGATTGGAAAGCACTGAGGTTAATGACTCACAGTGATCTGCTAGCGAATGGGTGACAGAAAGGGGATCTGATTCCTGGCCCGCCTATCCTCAGAGCTGGGTTGATTTACATCTCACTGCCTCCCATCCTTAACATTCTGCTGGCTCAATTCCCTTAGTAGCCACCTAGGAGCAAGTCTCCCCAAAAAGGGAGGCTGGGGTTGGGAAGGTCGGCAGGGGCACCAGGAATTGGGGAAGAGTGGCGTAGACAGAAGAGGAGAACCACACCACCAATGAATTTCACCTGGTTTTCTTTGAAAGCAGCCCCGCCCCCCTCCCCCTAGGCCCCTCCTGTTCCCTCTAAACTGTTTTCACAGCAGACAGCAAGTGTGAATCAAGGCTACCTCCACATTCCCTTACCTCGCACTCTGAGAAACCGCCCTACAGCCCCACAAGTGTCCCTCCACCTGCTAAAGGTTTCCACGAGGAAAGGAAGTCTTCTAGAAATCAAAGAAGGCAAGGTCTGGCCATCCCTCTCTGTTCCCTCTCCCTCCTCCACTGGGCTCAGACTCATTCACACCTGGCCTGGGCCCGGGAATCTGGGCCCCTGGACTCTGTGGCCTGGAGAGCTGACCCCTGACTATGGGCTTCGAAACGGCACGCAGATCCCTTTGCCTACAAAAGGCTTGGCTCCAGCCTCCTCCTATCAGTCATTTATTTTCATAAGTGCCCAGTGAATTCATTTCTTTTGAAAGAAGGGCAAGAAAAGGAGATGGATCTGCACAATATGTACAATTTTCTGCAAATGCTGTCACCATCAGGAGTGGCTGGGCTTTCATTCAGCATAAGCTGAGGCCAAGCTGAAGCTCCTGTGAGAAGAAGCCTGGGAAGCGGGAAGCCGGCTGCATGCAGCCCAGGCCAGGGACGATGAATCGGAATTTTCTATTATTATAACACCTGCCTTCCCTTTACGATTTAATACCTCAACTATTTCCCATCTCATCAGGTCAACAAATACCACTAAATTGCCTGTACAGGCCCCCCAAAATGTACTCTTTCCTCAATAAGAGGTTTCCTAAACACAGACTTTTCTTCTGAAGCAGACAGGCAGCACTCAGGAGGCAATTTCTGATCTTTTGTTACCAAAGATGGTTTTTCCTTCCTGTCCTAACAGCAGAAAAAGACCATTTCAAGGATCACTCATTTTTCCCTCCCAAAGCTAAGAAGTGACATCATGCTCATTTGCATTCTCATCGGCAAATCCTCCACACCACCCAATTTACTCAGTATATTATTTTATTCATATTTTTTAAAAAGAACACAGGCCATTTCTAAGCAGAGCACAATAGGCATTGTTCTTGTTTATGACGTTTCCATCCATCATTTGCCCCCTGGGAGCGGGAATAGGAGACAGTGGCAAAGCCCAGCTGGTGGTAGATGCAAGACAGAGAAGGTGGGAAGAGTGCCCCCACCCATGCAGACGTGGCCGCTCCACAGAGCTGAGCTCCAGTCGTTGCCGGCACAGCAAGGCTCTTCCCACGTCTGCGATTAGGGTTGGAAATCACTCTTTCCTCCGACTCACTGGCAATGACTCTGCTCGTGTACTCATTCCTGGTTATGTTGTTTACGTTCACCTCAAGCTGGGTGCGACACAGGCCAAAACAATAGGAAAAAAAATCGATCACATGGTTAGGTAGTTGTCTAACCAGTATTTTTTTATTAAACATGAATTGAGCACTAACTATATGGTAGGTATTATGCTATTGAATCCTTACAATAACCTCATGAGTTATTACTGGTCTCATTTTATAGATCAAGAAACTGAGTGTTAGGAAGGCTAACTTTGACGACCAATGTCACCAAGCTAACCAGGGGAGAGCCTCTTGCCATGGAATCTGGGAGGCTATGCTTTTGACTGGGAATCTAAGGCTCTGGGCCTTTCCTGTTCTTCTCCAACCAGTCTTTATCCATTCATTCATCCAACAAAGCATGTGGACTGAGTCTGTCTAATCAGTCAGTGTGTGCTTAAAGCCCAGCGCAATGTTCGGTGACCTCAGATTGTGGGAAGAGAGGAAAGTGGACAAGAAACAAGTGAACAAACCTGTAGGTCATGGGAGGACCGCTGCAATAGAGTGGGTGAGGGGAGTTAGGGATGACACTCAGGTTTCCTGCTTGAGCAACTAAGTGAACAGAGGTTTTAGTTACTAAGATAGAGAAGACTAGAAGAGGATGTGGTCTGGGGAGAGCAACGAGACGTCAAGAGGTTCAGGACTGGGTCGTTTTGAGGTCCTATGAGACATCCAAGAAAGTGTGTCCAGTCAGCAGTCAGATATAATGTAAAGGTTTGGGCTGAAGGTATAAATAACGGGAATGGTCAGCTATATTTTTCAGAATTGATTAGATTATGAAAGAGAGTACAGCCTAGAAAGAGAAAGGTCAAGGATGGGATTCCATATTTAGGGAGTGGAAAAGAGGAAGAAGCTAACAGGAAGACTGAGAAGAGGCTAGAAGGGAAGTGTGGGCAGAAAACCACACAGTGCGTGGTACCCTGTCTCCATACTGAAGATAAATGAATTTGGAGAACTTTAGACGAGGCCACTGTGGTGGAATTCTTCCTACAACTCCAGGGAGATGAAGACAGAGGGACCTCAAGATTTGGCAGTTTGAGAGGTTGGCAAGGGTCTTAACAAGGGCAAAACATTTTTTGGAACCAGAGAGTAAAAACCAGAAAGAGTAGGCTCAAGAGTGAATGAGAGAAGGTGAAGTGGAAGCAAGGTGTGCAGACAACTTTCTCCAGTTTTTCTAGGAGGGGATACAGAGAAGTGGAATGGCGGCCAGAACAGGGTGTGAGGTCCGGGGGAGATTGCAGGAGTGAGGGATCATTGAACATGGGTTTGCTCATTTCTGCTTTGTGGGAATGGTCCGGGAAAGGAAGAAACAGCTTCAGATGCAAGAAAGAGAGGCACTGAGTGAGGGAGACCTTGAGAAAGCGAAGGGGAAGGGGCACTGCACATGGTGAGGGTCAGCTTTGGTCATGAGAAAGACTAAATTTAGGAGAAAGGAAGAAGAAAAGATGAATGCAGCAGTGGCAGGTTTGGTGATGGAAATGTGAGAGTCGTCAACATTTAGCACACCTGTATTAAGTGCCTACTGTATGCCAGGGCTGCTAGGCACTGGGGAAGCAAAGGTGATGAAGAGTAGTCCATGTCCCTAAAGAGCTCATGGTCACATGGGGAAGACAGACACCTGTGTTACAGCATCATCCCCTGCAGTGACGAAGCTATTCAGAGGACCTTATGGGAGCGGGAAGGAAGGGCACAACCTAGACCATCGTTGGGTCGAAGAAATCTTGACAGGGATTTGTTTGGCCAGGTGCCCAGCCTCACACTCCAGTAGGTACATAATACATGACACTCTTTGATGATAATGATTATTTACGATGTGGATTTTCTACACATGGAGGTCATGATTTGGGAACTGAAATCTACAGAAGAGTCTATTATTTCTCTCTCCTCGCCCTATGATGCGGATAATACAACGTGCAGCTGCCTGGGTGACTCCAGATTGAACTCTGACTGCCTCCAGATCAAAACAATCAGTTCCTTTGATAGCAATTGTGGGGCCTTTGTGGTTTCTAATGTGGAGGAGTGGTGCTGATGGGTCTGGTGAGGTTAAGCAGATTTTAACCCAAGACATAGCAACTGCAGCACAGCCTGGCAGAACACAGGTCCTTCCTCCATTCTTAAAGCAGCCCTCTCAGAGGTGAGCTTAATGCTGCAGGCTTCTCTCCGGGTGGATACCCTGAAAAGTGGCTGCACCATTCCCTTGGACTTCATGTTCCCTTGGACTTCTTTGACAGGAGTGTTTGCCACTCTGCAGAGCTCCTGTTAGAAAATGGACAGAGGAGGCAAGGGAAGGAGCACAGCCCTGTCTCAGTCTCAAAAACCAAGGGCCACAGACCCTACAGAAATGTCAAATGCAACTTGCATACCCTGTCTGAGTAGCACAGTGAGAAAAACCATATCTCAGCAAGTGGAAGTGGAAGCCCAAATATATGCAAAAGAATTGAGACTTGGAGAGCAGCCCTGGGAGGCAACGTCCATAGGAATGAAAAAGAGATGGTTAGAAATGATTTCCTCCCAGATTTGCATTTGTCCCAACCCCAACTCCATCACCCACTCCTTTCGCACACAGTGTCTAGCAGATATTAGATGCTATGGGAGGCAGAATAATGTCATGGCTAAGAGTATGGGCTCTGGAGCCAGGCTGCCAAGTTGGTCATGGATCAGCTGGGGCAATTGACTTGACCTCTCTGTGCTTCAGCTTCCCTGCCTGTAAAACGGGGGTGACGATGATAATAGAAGCTACATCATAGAGTTGTGAGGATTCAATAGAAGAGTGCCTGGCACATAGTAGATATTTGATAAATACAAACTTAATGAATGCCAAGAAGAAGCAGGGTGAAGAGCAGATATGTCAGAATAGACCTGCTTCCATTGTTAGAAGACAATGCAATGAGGCCAATTCATCAGGAGGGTTCCCATGTAAGGCAACCTGTATCTGCTGGCTGAGGGTATGACGAGCTCAGAAACAAAGGCACAAGCTGAGAGCATTTGTGCTTCACTGGGTAGTGAAAGGGAAAAGAAATAACAAGAAGCAAGTCAATTATATTCCTGAGACTGGCTGTCCAAGCTGTACCATCCCTTCCACCAGACTAAGGAATTGAAAGAATATTTACATTCATTAAAAATTTATCTTTCCAGGAAAAAAGAACCAGACTTTTTTCCTCTAGTGAAAAACATGAAAAGAAGATGCCAGAAGTTTGCATGAAAACTTAGGTCTCCCTTCTTCAGCTTTGGCAAGAAAAACAATATGGAGAAAATTCTGCTGTGTATTTGGGATATGTTTATATTGATTTGGGTGGGGTGGACTATATTGTTTTTAGCATTTGGCAATGATTTAAATTATGTGAATAATAAATACCATCAAATTGCTGGCCCTTGCAGTATTATATTATTAATTGTGCAAACTCCCCACACATAAAGCAGGCTGTCTTTTTCTGGTCCATGTCTTGCAACTCAGAGTCTTGAAAATATGTGCCATAGGGGAAGAGAAAACCCATCTATGTGGGGGTTGATTGGCTCCATCACTTCATCATTCTGCCATCAGGTGTTCTCTCTTGTGAGTGGCCCTCGGGCTGAACTAACATTATATTCAGCCCACATTCCTACCGATCACATAACTGGCCCCCTGTGCTGGCCCTTTCCTTGCCATTAATGCAGGCAAAAGCCAGAACCCATTGCTCTATCAGCTAATATTCCCTCTAACTACAAAAAAGGGTGTGTGAAGAGAGCCACTGCCTCTCCCTTCGAACCCTTGCTCACAGGAATAGCAGCTCCTGCTGCTCATTAGGAAAGACCAGCTCTGTTCCCCGTCCTCCCTTCCTGCATACCCTCCATCTCAACTGACTGCCTGGCCAGCAGCCTCAGCCCTATTAGGAAACCAAATGAGGGCTTCATCCAGAGTGCCCTCCAAGCAGACCAACAGAGATGCCCAGACCAGGCCAGCTCACGCTTCACGGTTTCAGCCTAAGGAGCCCGGTGGCAGTACATTTGCTACTGGGCTGCCAGGCTGTGAGCAGCATGCAGGCCTAGAGTTGGACTGTTTTCCTCAACCAGCCTAATTGACAAAACTTCAGTCATTTTGATAAGAAAAAGGTTCCCAGACAAGATCCTGGAGGAAGTCAGTGTGTCTCTGTTAGGAAACCATTACACTATTTTTTTCCAGGCCATATTTCTTTTAATGCTATTAATTTTTATGAAGGTTATTTTATTATTGATGACCATTATTATGCTTTTCTACAAATCAAATGGAATGCTGGTCTACGATTAATTGTATTAGGAAACAGGACTTAACACATTTTTTTAAAAAAAGTTTTATTATAATGTAATATTACCACATTCTAGAAAATTTAGAAACTAGAGAAAAGAAAAAAGAATCAACTCAAATCCCACTAGTCTAATACAAACACTATTAGTATTTTGGTGAATTTCCTTTGAGTCTTTTTCTTATGCATATTTTAACATGATAGTAATTATCTTTACTCATATTTTTATCTTCCCCTTTTTTTCACTTAGTATAGTTATCATATGCAATTTTCATATTATATAATTCTCATAAATGATCATTCTAATGATTCCATAATATTCCATCAAGTCTATGAACCATGATTTATTTAACCATTTCTCAACTGTTGAATGTTTAGGCTGTTTTTGCTATTACGTTTACAGATTTTTTAGTGTTTAGGATTATTTTCCTGGAACAGGTTGACAAAAGTGGCATCACTTACTGCACCAGAGGGCATGAACATTTTTTTGACTGTGGTACACATTGCCAAATTGCTTTCTAATCCACATTTTAGCCTAACTGTATTCTGTGTATTCTGTAGGCTTTTTGTTTGTTTGTTTGTTTTTGTTTTTGAGATGGAGTCTCGCTCTGTCGCCAGGCTGGAGTGCAGTGGCATGATCTCAGCTCACAGCAATGTCCACCTCCTGGGTTCAAGTGATTCCCCTGCCTCAGCCTCCTGAGTAGCTGGGACTACAGGTGCACACCACCATGCCCAGCTAAATTTTTGTATTTTAGTAGAGATGGAGTTTCACCATGTTGGAGGATGGTCTTGATCTCCTGACCTCATGATCCGCCCACCTCAGCCTCCCAGAGTGCTGGGATTATAGGCGTGAGCCACCGCACCTGGCCTTCTCTAGGCTTTTTAATCAGCAGTGTTGTTTTATATTTTGGAGGGACACAATATGACCCTTACATTGCATCAGATGGTAACATGTGGGCTCTCCTACCCCTTAGAAAGAAGGCTTCTTGAGAAGCCCCTCCCACTCCCCTGGAACGCTTCATACCACAGGGCATGTGATGGATAAGGAAGGGACAAGTGAGGCTCTGACCATGCAGGAGGTGGGGGCAGTCTTGGGAAGAAATATACTGGTGCATTTCTTTGTAAGGCTGAAAAGGAGAAAATTAATGTCAGACTTGGCATGCATAACTCAAAATGCTTGTTTCCGCTGTATGACAATATTTCCATAAGGAGACACCTGGCTTGCTGTCACCAGGCCACGTGTAAATAACGAAAAACAATTCTCTGAGGACAAAACTCTGAAGGAATCCCCCTCCTTTCCATCACTCTCCCCGCCTGCACCTGCCACGTTCCCTTGCCCCCACGAGGATTCAGTAGAGTTTAGTATAAGATTCTCCTCTACTTCATCTTCACAGGCAAAATGTGATTTGAGGACACTTTCTCCACAAGAACACTATCCCCCTTAACACACTGGGCATTTCTACCTCCACACAGGTAGGAACCTCTCCGGGTTTGAAAGGAAGCGCTTCTTGAGAACAAATTCACTGACCATGGATGGTCATGGGGTTTCTCCTTTTCTCCTCGACAGTCATAGGTGATCCTTTGTAGTCTATTTATAATGCAGTTGGCTATGCTTTAATTTCTAGCACCAGTTAGTACTATGTTCAGATGCAGGACAAGCGCTAAGTAAAATGTTAGAGGGTATGTCTGACTTTAGGACTACCAAGGTTGTACAGGCTGTTCACTGCACAAGGGCACCCGATTGAGGACGTAAGTGGAGACTGACACCCAGGCTACTAGCCTTTACCTTTAACCAAGTCATGTACCCTAACATGAGGCTATGTTCACTTATTATTATTATTCTAGCAGTGCCCTTTTAAAAGCTAAGCTTTTTACTTGAGAGTAGTTTTAGATTTGGCATACATGAAAGTGGCAAAATAGTACAGAGGGTTCCCATATACCCCACACCTAGTTTTCTCTATTGTTAACATCTTGCATTAGTATGGTACATTTGTTATAATTAATGAACCAGTATTGATACATTATTATGAACTGAAGTCTACACTTCCTTTACATTTCCTTAGTTTTTACGTAATGTCCTTTTTCTGCCCCAGGAGTTCATCCAGGATACCACATTGCATTTAGCAGTCTTGTCTCCTCAGCCTCCACTTGGCTGTGACGGCTTCTCAGATTCTGTGCGTTTTTTATGACCTTCGCAGTTTTGAGGAGTACTGGCCCGGTGTCTTGCAGAGTGTCCCTCGAAGGGGATTTGTTTGATGCTCTTTTCAAGATTACATTGAGGTTGAGGGGGAAGACCACAAAGACAAATGCTGTTTCCATTGTATCCTTTCAAGGGTGTGTGCTATCATTATGGTGAATCACTGTTGCTGCCAGCCTTGCTCACCTAGCTGAGACAGTGTTGGTCAGTTTCCTCTACTGCAAAGCTCCTCTTTTTCTCTCGTTTTCACACTGTATTCTTTAGAAGGAAGTCACTATGTGCAGCCCACACTTAAGGAACGGGAAGCTATACTCTACTTCCTTGAGGGCAAGGCATTTACATGAATTATTTGGAATTCTGCACCGGAGTCTTTCTATTCTCCTCCATTTATTTATTTCTGTATTTGTTCGTTCAGTCATTTATTTACATCAGTATGGACTTGCTTCGGGTTATAATCCAACACTCAAAATTTTGTTGCTCAAAGCATGCCATCTTTGGCTGATGGGAGCTCTTTCAGTTGGCTTCTGTGTCCCTTTTACAGACCCTCATTAATGTGGCTTTTTTGGAAGAGAATATATTATGTGTTGGATTGTGTCTTCCTCTTCAAATATAATATGTGGAAGTCCTAACACCCAATACCACAGAATATGACCCTATTTTGAAGTAGGGCTATTGCAGATGTAACTAGTTAGGATGAAGTCATAATGGAGTAAGGTAAGCCCTTAATCCAATGTGACCAGTGTCCTTATAAGAAGAGAAGAGGGACACACGGAGAAAAGACAACCATGTCACCACAGAGGCAGAGATTGTAGGGACACATTTACAAGCCAAGGAAATGCCAAGGAATACCAAAAATCACCAGAAAACAGGACAGTGCAAAGAAGGATTCTCTCCTCCAGGTTTCAGGGGAAGCAAGGCTCTGCAGACACCTTAATTTTTAAATGTGCATTCTCCAGAACAGTGAGAGAATAAATTTCTGTTGCTTTTAGCCACCCAGTTGTAGTTATTTGTTATAGCATCTCTAGGAAACTAGCACAGAGCACTTCCTTATTTTCTGGCACTACAAGATGCTCCAGGTTCAACTTGTATATTTCCTGATCCAGCCCTAGAACTGGCCATTTCTTCAAGGAGCCCTGGTTTCTTTTATTACAGAATGGTATTAGAAACCAAACTCTGGATTGTTAGGTGTGTTTGTTGCTACTGTAGTGTTGTTGCTAGTAGGCTTTCTCAGGAGATATAGCTTGGAAATATCTGTGTGTATACTAGCCTTCACATATACATAGCTATAAATATTGCCATATGTAACATCTATATCTATATTAGGCTAAATATAAGTTCATACTGATGTCTCCAACTCTAATTCGTTACCACATGGATCTGGATCATTCTAGCCTCCTCCTTTTGCTTATTTGTAACCTCCCACTCCAACAGTGAAAAGCCTGTCTCCCACCATCTGCCATCCAGTTATTTAACTGTTCAGTTTCAGTGCACATGTATAGCATATAGAATTGTTAACCTGGGAATTTCATTTCTGAATTAATACAAACATTGCTAAATCAGCTAGTGGCACCCCTGCCTCCTCTCCAAACTGAATTTCCTCCCAGCTGAGTTCAAGAGCCTGTACTTTCTCCCTCGTTTTCTCTAATGCCCAAACCTAGTCTCACAAAGGGAACTGCTATCAGTTATTTACATCTTTGTATTAGTCTGAATAAGCTAGGCAAAGCTGCAGGAACAAATAAACATCAAAAAATCTCAGCTTAGCACATCAAAGCATTATTCCTCATTCCTATCAGATTCCAAGGCAGTGTGGGCAGCCCTTTTCAACTTTTAGCTTTATCATTTTGAACTCGTGGCCTCCAGGGTAGGGACAGGAGGGAAGAGGGGCTGTGAAAGATCACACAGGACTCGTTTAAAACTCAGGCCTGAAAGTCATTTATACTCCCTCGACCCAGATGCCAATGGCCAGAACTCAGTCTCGTGGCCTGAACCTAATTCCTAGGAAGGCTGAGCAACGCTAGTTTTCCTGTGAACCCAGGAAACTATATGCTGAGCACATCGCATTGTCTCTGCTTTAATCCTAGTGTGAATTTTAGTCAATGTGTTAACTTTCCCCAAATCACTTTTATTTAAAATCTTAACTTTGTAACAAAAGGTCTTGTTTTAAAAGGAATTTTAAACACTCATAGCCAAGGGAAAAGGGAGAAGAAGGTTTAGGGAAACTTTTAGCAACCCCACCTTTGAAAATCTATCATATAAATGGCCCCTATTTCTACCAATGAATAAGGTCATTTTTGATGATATTCAATTTTTTTAAAAGCATCATCATTCCTTTTATTCTTGGGAGCTAAGATGGTAAATCAAAGTGGGTGAGCCAGGTGGCCCATAGAGCCCTTTGGTGTCGTTGCATGATGCATGGGCCAAAGGGAGTTTAGAGGCACCATTCAAGGGCACCTTCCACAAGGTGATTTCTGCTGCTGTAAGAGAATAAATGTTTTTAATAGAAAAGGAGATAAGCCCCATTATTCATAGAATTTTAGTGTCAGGAGGAACCTTAAAAATTAGGTCCAGATAATTTTCTAATGACACAGATAAAATGCTTATGATAATTTAACATTAAAGGGAGGGAGCATGAAACAAAATTGTATACACAGTATGATTTCATTCTCTACTACACCATGCAAAGAGAAAGCAGAATACACCAAACCACTAGCAGTGGTTTCCTTTGGGTGGCAGAATAATGGGTGTTTTAAATTATCTTGTTTGTATCTTTGTATGTGTTTTCTAAGCTTTCTATAATGAGTATGCGTGACTTTTGTAACCTGAAAAGGAATGTTAAGAAAAAAATGTTAAGGTATTCAATCCAACTCCTCTTCCCATTGTAGAGATGAGGAAACTGATGCCCAGAGAGATTAAATTATGTGTCCAACATCACACAGATATTATAGTGAAAGGTCAGGAGCCGAGTTAGACAGTCTCACAGACATAGACTAAGAGCCCAGAAGACGTCACCCCCACTCACACCCACACCACGTGCACGTCCACACCCACCCTTTTCACCCTCATCCAAAGTTTCCAGAGTTAAAATTGTTTCCTGGTCCCTGCCTCTCTTTCAGCCCAGAGGCCTGGGAGCTCTTGCAGCTGCTAGGTGTATCCAGGGAGAAAATACAAACTTTTATTTAGCATCTATGATAGATTTAAACTGATAACAAACTAAGCCATAAGGCAGCTTCATCCCATTTTATAGATGAAGAGACTGGGGCATGCTCATGGTTCTCAGTGGCAAAGCTAAGAAGCCTTCCTGCTGTGTGGTGTTTTTGATGCATGTTGAAAGCTCCATATATGTTTGTTGATTTCATGTAAAGACCACAATTGTATCCTATTCCTGAGATTGCAGGAGGCTTTCACATCCTGCCCTGGATACACCTGCCAGCCTAGCACAAGAGGCCTGGCCTGTGTCTCAAGGAGATGGATCTGTTGCCAGATGCAGGCATCTGGCAACCTCTGGGTACTCGTTTACCTTTGCACGGGACATCCCCCAAGCTTGATGCTCTGTCAGGAGGATGCTCGGGGAAGATATACACTGATGAGAAATCTCAGCCCCCAAATTCATTTTTCAAAGAAGCCAAGCAAATCTGGTGATTTATTCTCTGTCATTCTGATCCCAGCATATGTTCCACATCAGGTAAGTGAGATAGAAGGGATGGTTCAGCAAACATTAAGTTAAAAGAAACCCTGTCAGGCTTCCCCACGAATAGCTGGTTTTTATTTAAAGCCACAATGTCATTAATTACATTGAGTAAAAAGCTAAGGCTGTCTCCTGCGCCACACTCCTCTAGTGGACTCGGCGGAAGACAGGCTGCTCTCACACAACTGCAGTTCACACACCCACGCTAGCTTGGGTTTCTATTGCTTCCTTATCTTCTTCCTTCTGCAGTCTTTTCATGTTTTCCTTTCGTTGAACATGAATTTCTCCCCCCCTGTCTCTCCCTGTGCTTCCATGTGCATCTCCCCTATCCTACTCCCTTTCGGTCTCTTCCTGTACTATGCCTCCTGCTTCTCCCTCTGAAGTTCAGTCCTCCCTTGCAGATACAGCTTGGGGCTCCCTGTTGATGCCACAGAGCCAGACTCAGCCCACTCTTCCCCACTAGCCGCTCCCGTGTGGTCCGCCTCTGGTGACACACCTACCCTCTCTCCTTTCCTGCCAGCTCTGTCTCTTTCTAAAGGTTCAGTGGTAGCAAAGCACTTGGTTCAGTTGATTCTGCTTGATCCTAAGACAGGAGTATTATGTACATCAATTCATGGAAACTGGAACACCAATTGAAAAAAGAGAAAGCATCATAATGATGCCTTGGTAGTAACTTGGTAGTACCAATAGTAACTACGGTGGACAGAGCCCTGCAATGCCTAGACAAATGGAAGGAAGAGAGGAAGGACATTATAATTTTGTTCATTCACGTGAGAAGCATTTATTAAGCACCTACTCTGTCCTAAGATTGATACCAGGTGTTGAGACTATGGACATAAATTTTAAAAGGTTCTGATTCTAAACAGCCTAGCTGGAGATATACACATAAAAACAATAATTACAGTGCAATGAGAGATGTGTTATAACGATTCGCCAAGATTTTCTGGGAATATAGAAGAAACGGATTGTGTTGCTTGGGTGGGGCAAGTAGAAAAGGCTGTCAGCATATGGAATTGTTTCCCAGGAGGCAATTCTGCAAACAAACAAGGGAGGAAGGGAGACAACAGGTTTCAGGGAGAGAGAATGCCCTGTGCTGGGTCACAGAGGAATGAAGGGCTGAATCTTACTGGGTGGCCCACTGGGAGAGCACGGCTGGGACCTGGGGGAGCTGGGAGAGGTGATATCTGTCTGGGATAAAGCTGCGGGATCTCAAGGCATGTCGTGGAGCTTTCCAAGCCTTACCAAGCAGTCCAGATTTCCGTGTATGGACAATGAGGAGCACCTGAAGATGTGTAAGCAAGGGAGGGACATACTCCATCTTACATTTTTGATCATTCACTCTGGCAGGTATGTAGATTGGCTTATCAGTTTCCAAGACAGGAAGCTGGATTCAGCCATCCCGATAAAGGATGGTAGTGCTATAAGCACAGCAGCAATTCTGGGCATGGAAGGCATTTGTTGAGTTTCTGCTGTGTTCCGAGTTCCACGCTAGGTGCTCTTACATGTATTACCTTGTGTGTGTGTTCAGAAACAGGTAAACAACTGCATAGCTCATCTTACCAAAACTGAGTACATTTACCTGGTAGACTATAAAATAACAAGAATGACAGCTTTTCCATGCTAGACTTATATAAATAGGTCCTTGAATGGAATGGAAATAGCTTATCTTGGAGTTTACATGGGCCCTGCATGATAGCTTTTGTTCACAAAGAGCTAACATAGCACTCTCTGTACATCACTAGGGGGAATGTATGTTGGTACCACCTTTCTGGAAGCCATGTGATCACACTGTTAAAAAGCTGTAATATATGCCTTTTTTTTTTTTGTTCCAGCAGTTTCTATTCTAGAAATTCAAACGAAGGAAAACTCAGGGATGTGTGCAAAGATTTCAGTAAAAGGGTATTTACCGCAGCATTGTTGTTACAGTGAAAACATAAAAGTAATACAAATTCCAACAATGGAGGATTGGCTTAATACATTATAGCACAACCTCACGGTTGCATAGCCTGCAGGCATTAAATGCTATGGTGTGGAAGTATATTTATGGACATAGAAAGATGTTCCCACTGATTTAGCCCCTCTTCAAAGATGCAGTCTCAATAAAAATGGGTGATTGCTATGCAAATACAACTTCAAGACAAATCCCCTGGCCTCCTCTTGCACTAGTTTCCAAAATATTTTTAAGTGAAGAAGCAAGATACAGAACAACATGTATAATATGATCCCATTTTCATTAAAAAGAAAACTATCTGCATGTGAATCTTATGAATATACAACCCTAGAAAAGGTGCAGGATATCCACTGAAATGTTAAATGTATTTATCTCTGGGTGGAGAAGTCAGGGGACTGGCATAATTTTCATCTTACTCTTTGGGATTGTCTACAGCTTTTCTCTTTTTTTCTACAATGAGCATGTATTTCTCATATACCAGGAAAAGAGAGTAGGGGGAAGCCTTCCCCAGTCCTTGCAACCATGCAGCAGGCTAGTCTGCTCCTTCCTGTTGCTTCATTTGTCCAGGCATCCTGCTTGATGAACTAAGTATTTCTACCATCATGGAAGGGGACCGGGTATATGAGGATGATTCAACATGGTTCCTGTCTTCAAGGAGCCCACAATCTAACAAGAAGGCTGATCTAGAGATAAATAGTTACAGCATGGTGAGGAAGTATATTTATGGATATGGAAAGATGTTCACACTGATTTAGCCCCTCTTCAAAGATGCAGATGGTAAACCAGTGATAGAAATATCTACGTGGTTTTATGTGTTCACAAAGGGGTCTGATTTTATCCTGTAGGTGGTAAAAAGTGACTTGCTTTGGGCTGCTAGTCCTGTTCTCCATGAATCATTCTTATCTTGTCTAACACATGGTGGAGAAAGAGGCCAAATGATAGGATGGAAAGACCACTGGGCTGGGAGTCAGCGCTGTTCTGGCCTTTTAACTAACCCTGGAATGCTTTGGGTTTTTTTGAGTAAAACCTCGTCATTTGGTGTCCAAGACCCTTCTCTCTCTGGCTCCAACCTACATTTCCAACCTCATCTCTTGCCATTGCCTTCATTAATTCCATGCTCTTGCTTCACACCTGAATTATCACTGTTCCCTTGACCTGCCAGGCCCAGTGCTTTGCACATGTTGGTTTCTTCACCTCAGCAGTGTTGACATTTGGGGCCAGATACTTCCTGATTATGGGGGACCACGCTGTGCATTGTAGGATGTCCGCATTCAATAGCATCCCTCAGTCATGATAATCAAAAAAAATCCCCAGACATTGCAATCCAGCAATTAGCAAGCAATACACTCCACTGTGCAAGATGGGTCCAGTTTGGTGGCCCTGGACATTTCTATACTACAGTCCTACTGGTTATGCTGTTCCAGGACCCTGTGGAAAGGAGACAGTTTCTCTTCTGACATCTGAGGTTTAGCACAGCTCACAAATGGCAGTGCTGATATCCTCAAGAAGCCACATGGGGCATCTGTGATTGCAAATCCAAACTTTCAAGACTTTTGGGGGCTTCCCATGGGCACTGGTCTCTTGCACTCTATTTGGACTACCACAGGCAGGGCCATGAAAGCTGGAGCACTGCTGGCTGGGTATGAGCCCCCATCTCTCAGGGCTCCTCTGAAAATGCTCCCTCCCTATGAGAACAAGCACCAGGGAGAGGACTTTGTGAAAGAAGAAATGGTGTTGGTGTTCCATAAGCATTCCCTTTGCTCTC
Organism: Theropithecus gelada; assembly: GCF_003255815.1. Lineage (NCBI taxonomy): Eukaryota > Metazoa > Chordata > Mammalia > Primates > Cercopithecidae > Theropithecus > Theropithecus gelada. Next base: position 118,007,692 of record NC_037682.1, on the reverse strand, counting down.
TTTGGATTACCATAAGGTTTTAACAGTTGACTTCTGTGACCCAACAATCCTTCGTTTGTCCCAGAGACTTGTTCAATTAAAGTGTTTCTGCAAGCTTTTGAGTCATGTTAGGGCCTATTGCTAGAGAAGGACTTAATATCTCTTAAGGGACTTGCATTAACCCAACTGATGGCTCTGACACCTAGTAGAGACCTGCCTGTAGCCAGCGCCCTGCAGCACCATATCTCTGCTAAGATATATTTTCATGGCACTTGTATATCGTTTCATTTGATTCTCACAGCCACCCTGAGAAGGAGGCATCAGCGCATTTACCAGTGGGAAACTGAGATTCAGCGAGGTTTCATGACTTGCGGAAGACAGACCTGAAGCTCAGGTGTTTTGACTCTCAGGCTAGTGTTCCCTCCATGGCATCTCAGCAAACTCCACCTGAAGCACACATTCCCTTCCAAGTGCTCCAGCTCCTCCCTGTTCAGAGAGCATGAACGAAGCCTAAGAGAGAGCAGGGCTGCCCCTGAAAGCAGCCACAGGAGGGAAGCCACCTGCCAACCAGCCTGGACCAGTTTCTAGAGGTCAGGGCTCCCAGCAGAGCTGACAGAAACTCAGGGATCCCCTGAAAAGAAGACCCCACAATCCCCAGGCTCCCTCTGGGGGAGCTTCCCCAGGCTCCCACTCTGCTGCCTCAGGAGTGTGGCCCCTCATCCAGGAGCCCTAGCTTGCAGAAAGGGCTGTTGTCCATCAGCCTCAGTCATTGTATCTCCCCCAAGCCATAGGAGTCAGGGGTCTCAAGGCAGCCTCTTTCCCAGAGTTCTTCAGGCAAAAAGAGCAGAGACATTGCCATTGTGATGTGCGGAAGAGCCCACGCTTGGATTGAAAAGATAAGAATTCAAACCCCAGCTCCACAGCCCAGCTCAATTCCCTCATCTATAAAATGCACAGAACAGCACTTCCACCTCCAAGATCTGTGTTAGGCTAAAAAACAAAAATTGAAACAGCACATACCAAGACAATTCCCAGTATGTGGTACACCAATGGCATTCTTTTCTTAGGGAGTATTTCTTGAGCACCTACTATGCACCAGGAATGCTAATAGGCCCTAAGGACCCAGCAGCGAGTGAGCCAGGCAGACCCCAAACTGGGTTGTTCAGACTCATTTAGAAAGATTAACTGAGGGAGCTGGAAAGGAGGGTCACAAATAAGGCCAAGCCTGTTGTCACGGGGATGCAAGGATAGTAACACTGTCCTGGGACTTATATTTGTCTCACAGGGAGTCAAGATGGGCACCCCCTTCAAGGAGTTACCAGCCTGCGTCACCTCCGCAAAGTTTGCTTTATTGGAAGTGTCCATCCTGGCAGGAAAAATATGCAGCGTGGTGTTTAACTCAGTGGGACAGGGGAGAATTTCTTTTTGCTGTCGGGAACCAGCTTCCAATGCATCTACCTGAATTTTTTAAATCGATCAGCTCCTTAAGTGAGCACATCTGGCACAGAGCTCCTCATGCTTGCCTCCCATGGCTTGCATACTCTTTTACAGATAAACCGGGGGGTGAAAGGCAATGACGTCTAAGAAGGGGGAACTGTTCTGGGACCTGGGGAGTTCGGTATTTGTTGGATATTTGCCCCAACTGCTCGGGAAGACTAAAGCCTAGCAGACAACTGGTTACCAGTTGCATACTGGGGAAGTCTGTTATTATTTTATTAAGACAGACGGCATCTAGGAGTTCTCAGGTACAGCAGAGGTTCATCCTGGAGTGCTGTTGGGTGGAGCAGCTTATAAACTAAAGTGTTTTTGCAAGTTTTTGAGTCATGCTAGGGCCTATTGCTAGAGAAGGACTTTATATCTCTTCAGGGACCTGCATTAACCCTACTGATGGCTCTGACACCTAGTCCAAGGCTTGTTACAGAGCAGACAGGAGCAGGAGTAGCAACTTTAAAAATAGAAGCTTGAGGGAATATGAAGCTGGGCTCAGCAGGAGCCAAGCTGTCAGCTTGGCTTCCATTTAGGATGCAGATCCAATTGGTTCAGAAGATGGGTCAGCGTCTCTGTCTCCAAGAGAGCCCTGCCCTGGAGAAACCAACCCAGCCCATGGGTTTGGTCGTTCAAAGGAGAGTATGTTTTCAGCTGGACCTGAGAGAACTTGATGAAAGCCCCTTTCCTCCTCTGCCCAGGGGAAGATACAGTCACATAAATGCAGCGTTGGGGTGCACAGCATGCAGCCCAAACCCACTCTCAGCCCCACCGTTTGCATACTGCACACTCACACTGCTCCAGGCCTGGGTGAAGGCATGCACGCTGTCCTGGGTCCAGGTAGCCCAGAGCGCTGAGGACCAAAGCAAAATTCCACTGAAGTCAAACCAGATCTCACCCATAGCTCTTTGTTTGTTTATCTGAGAACAAAGTCAAAGGCCAAGGAGGATCCACTCTCCTGCCACAGAGGAACCAGTGTGCAAGCTCTAAGGAACCTGCTAGAGGGGACAGAGATGGCCTCCAGAATGGACTCGGAGCTCTTTCCCCCTTCTTCTGCAATGAGAGATTTCTTCCTAGGGCCTATTTTCCTGCAGGGTTAGAGTTAGGTTTTAGAGCCCTTTTCCTTAACCCTCTTCTCTATTTCCTATCCCAATTGATTTATTTTTTTTTTAAAAAAAAAAAAAAAAAAAGCTTCACTATCTACTTCTTTATGTTGACATGAAGATTAAAAGCAAGTTTCGACATGCAAGTATTCAACAGAGTGGCAGCCACGAAGAGGCGTTTCTCCTCCCTCCTTTTCTTCAGCCCTTGATGCTCACTCACTTTACCCGAGGGACCCCATCACTTCTTTCTCCAGCTGGAGGCACTAACCCTGTCCCTGGCCTTGTTCCTGTTTGATAAGATATTCAACAGTAAAAAAGAGTAGAGAGTGGACAAGTGCACAATCTCCTCACCTCCCTGGGCTGTGTTCTGCTGCTTGCACTTTTTAAAGTCCCAGAAGTATTCAAACAATTTGGAATCACATTCTGTTTTACTTTTCATCTATGCATCACTCAGTATCTGCCAGATTCAGTATTTGGGGCTGGGAAAGTAGAGATAAATAAGATATGTGGGCCCCAGCCTCCAAGGAGCTCACAGGAAAACACACACACACACACACACACACACACACACACACACACAAGGAGAGCTTGATGTTCTTCTTATGGCAGAAGCTAGTGTGCTCCCTGTAAGGAGAACTGTCAATTATGTTCATTATTCCCACATCTCTGTGATCTAAGATCTAGACCCAGCTCTGACACTCTTTGGCTTTGAATTAGTCAGGATTCTCCAGAGAAACAGAACCAGCAGGAAGCGATACATAGAGAAAGACAGATTTATTTTAAGGGACTGGCTCACACAATGATGGAGACTGGTTAAGTCCAAAATCTGCAGGGTGGGCTGTCAGACCTGAGGCCCAGGAAGGAGTCCACATTGCAATTCAAGTCAAGAGGTCATCTGCTGGAGAGTTCCGTCTTGCTCGGCGAGGCCAGCCTTCTGTTCCACTCTGGCCCTGAACCAATGGGACAAAGTCCACCCACACTGTATTGACTTTACTCGGTCCCCTGATTCAAGAGTGTTAGCCTCATCCTGAAACACCCTCACAGAAATGTCTAGAATGTTTGACCAAATATCTGGGCACCATGTCCCAGCCAAGCTGACACAAAAACTCAATCATCACAGACCTACAAAACCAATGAATTAAAGTGCAGTGATTTTGAAGATTCCCTCATTCCTAGTATTTTAGGAGCTAATGGCTCTGGTCAACAACACACAGTCTTTTCATTTGGAAACTCTTTGGAGAACCGTGATATCTTTAGCGGCTTTCACAAGATCACTAATGTCACTAAATGTTTCCATAGCTTGCTCACCCCTACCTTAGTCCGGATGACAGGACCCCAGGACCTCAGTCTTGATGTCCATAAGAATCACTGGGGAGCTTGTTGGCCAAGCAGGTTTCTGGCCAAACTATGAAGATCCAGATGCAGTAGCTGTGGTGCCAGCATTAGGGGCAAAGGTTCAAAACCAAGGAAGCAGAGGAAGAAACCCCTCAGGGCAGGAGGAAGCAGAAGGCACCAGGATGGCACCCCCAGAGGCTGCAGTGACTTCCCTGGTGGCCTGTGGCCTCTCTAGAGCTTTCAAGGCTGAGGCAGTGAGGGGGTGGACATGAGTACCAGGAACGGGATGCTTTTTGACAAATGTGAGTTAGCAACTTGCCACTCGCCTTTGCTCTTTCCTGCCCACCTTGATTCTGCTCACCTGCCCTTTCCACCCTGTGAGCCACATTGACTGACTCCGGAGGTGAAACACACATGCCACACACATGTCATTTCAGGTCATCAGAATAGCAGAGTTGTCAAAAGCTGTTAGAAGACAAGGGGCTGAAACATCCTCCTCCCAAACATCCTCAAATTATAAGCCATCCCCATATTGTGTGGTGCCGCTGAGCCTGGCGTTTCACCTGCGTGCCTGTTCTTTGCTGTTCTCTGTCCCAGAACCAGTCTTAGCTGCCTTGAGCTTAAGGGTCTGGTCTTACAAACATTGACCAGAAACATATTGACATTCTTCCTCAACTCCCCAACTCATATCTTAGCACTGTTCTTTCTGATTTGTAGTCCATCTTCCCTCCCAACTAACACTTGGAGAATTCAGCAAAACCTTGTGAACCTGCTCAGGTTTAGGAATCTAGAACAGACCTGAGCTAAGCCATCAGTGAGAGCCTACACTGGTTCTTCTGCCCCGAGAATCAGTTGGCACCTCTTAGTGCTCTAGAGCTCTGACAGGTGGAAAGGTCATGGTTTCCCAATAGTGCCTCCCCTCCTCTACCTTAGAAAGCAGGAGGAGAGGAGGCATTTAGGAAAGCTGGACTGAATTAGAGGGCATTAGAATCTAGCCAAGGCAAGAGGACCTCATCTTCTATTGCTGCATGCTCAGCCTGTCAACAAAGGAATTGCACAGATGAGCTTCAGATCTCTATTTCAGGGTAGATGTCTGCAAGATACCATCCATGCCTGCCTAGATTAGCCAGTGCCAAATCTGTGGTTTCACATGAAAACATTTTTTTTAATAAAGATGTTGATTGATCATCAGATAATCTTGTATTGGTCACTTCCAATGATTCATTACCACCAGTGGAAGCCAGTCAATCATTCAGCAAATATTTATTAACTACCCATGGATAGTGACCAGGAGAAGCACTGGTAATACAGTGCTGAATGTGAAAGAGAGTGTCTCCCTGCCCTGGTAAAAGTATTTCAGTTGGTGCAAAAGTAATTGCAGGTTTTGCTGTTATTTTTAATGGCAAAAATTGTGATTATTTTTGCACCAATCTATATGGCAAAACCAAAAAGATGCAAAGAAATTATCAGATAAATGGATAATTAATAATAGTTTTAAATACCATGAAGGAGATTCCAGGCAGGGAACAGTGCAGGGAGCATTGCAGAATGGAAAGGAATATGGGCTCTGTAAGCAGGTATTTCAAAGTTCAAATCTCATGTCTGTTAACTGGCCTCGAGCGGGTCATTTAACCACTCTAAGCATCAGTTTCGTCATCTGTTTAAAAAAAAAAAAGTAAGGGAATAAAATTCCCTTCCTTGCCAGGCTATTTAGGGATGCACTGAGACAATGATTGTAAAAGCAGTTAACACAAGACTTGGTATACAACACTCTTTAACGAATGATCGTTCTGGCCAGAGGGGTGGCTCACACCTGTAATCTTAGCACTTTGGGATGCCAAGGTGAGTGGATCACCCTAAGGTCAGGAGTTCAAGACCTGTCAACATGGCAAAACTCTATCTCTACTACAAATACAAAACTTAGCTGGGCGTGGTGGCAAGCACCTGTAATCCCAGCTACTCGGGAGGCTGAGGCAGGAAAATCGCTTGAACCTGGGAGGTGGAGGTGGCAGTGAGACGGGATTGCACCACTCCACTCCAGCCTGGGTGACAGAGCGAGACTCTGTCTCAAAAGAAAATAAATAAATAAGTAAATGCTTGTGCCTCTTTCTGCCCCTTCCATCTTCCGTGAGTGCTGATTTTCAGTTCTCTTCCCTGCTTTGGGGCTCCGTATGAAGCCAAGGAAAGGGCTTCAGGAAGAAGTCAAAGTGAGTCTTCTTCAAATACCATCTTTGAGGATGAGGTCTGAGGGTCACAGACTGAAGTTGAGGGAGTGTCTCTGTGCTGAGTGTCTGAGTGGAAATATCAGGTCACTCAAAACCTGTGCATAACAGGCCGCCTCCATAATTACTTGCAACAAGAGGCACGATGTGCTTCGCCTTCCGTTTTACAACCATCAAAGCATTTTTAAAAAGATTCTGTTAATTGCCATTTGCAGACAATTATTATCTATTCAGAATCCCCTGGTGCAAATGAATCACACCATACATCCTATCTGAGCTCTCTCAACCCACTCACTGACCCCAGTGCTGCTGCGACTGTAGTGACAGGAACAGTGACTGACTGGCAGAGACAGGGCAGAAGTCTTGGGGGCCAACCAGAGACTTTTGCGGGTGTCTGTAGGTCAGGGTGAAAATCAATTTGTGATCTCTCTGAGGCATATTTAAGGCAAGACAAGAGAAAGGATGTGAACGGGTAGATTCTGCTTGCAACTGAAGAAGCAAGGGGAGGTGGGTCCTTGACAAGCACAAAGCAGGGAGGCTCCCCCAACTCCCCCGTGCAACTCAGGCTTCCCACTGGACTGCTCAGTGCCTATTCCAAGTTAAACTGCAGTTTAGCTGGACCCGGAAGGCTTGGAATCGGGGAAGAAAAGAGGCTTCACACACCTACCCAGAGCCCAACCAGGGTATTTTAATGGGATCTCCACATCCTCCCATACAGGGATCTGGGAAAAACAATTGTAATCAACAGCTAATATCCACAAAGCTCTAGCTACGTGCCCAACACTCTGCCAAGCCAACCCCACTGGGTATAGAGTATTACCTTTATCTTATAAATGAGGAAATCAAGGCTCAGAGAGGTTGAGCAGGTTGCTCAACATCCTACACCTCATCAGGGCCAATATTCAGACGCATATCCACATCATCTGATTCCAGAACCCCAGCTGGAAACCACTGCACCCTCCGCCTTGCCCCTGGAAGCTGTAAGATGTGAGCTCACCAAGGACAAATGTCTGCTTGCTTGTCCTTCACAGGGCCTAGCATTGTGCAGGATATTCCAGGAGTCATTTAATTAAAAGTTGCTAAATGAAGGAAGGAAGGCTTGAAAGAGAGGATTGAGAAATCTGTCCATGCATTCAGTGGTAAATGAAAATATGCAGAATGCATGAATATCATATGCAAATCAATGCCTATCATTCTCATTAACTGTTAGAGAGAAGACAGGGGTGCATGGTTTTCACGGGGGGTGGGCTCCTCTTCTTGATGGCAATATGTATCCAATAATGTCTCATGTTGCCTTGAACAGATATTGGAGGATTTGTGAGACTCTGGCCTCTCTTTGTCACCAAAATTCTATCCATTCTTCAAGATTTGCTTCCACAGAGCCTACCCTGATTACCGGCCCTTATCGAATCTATTAAGCCTCTACCATGTTGCAGGGTCCTCGCTAGGGAGGACACGTATGCAGGCAATGGCAATGTATTATGCCGTGTGCCATATTAAAGATGTGTCGGAAGCATAGGAGCAAGGAAAAGCAGTGATTGGCAGAGATGGGACCTGTGGGAAGAGGGGAAGCCCCACAGAGGAAGAGATACCTGACTTAGAGCTCAAAGGCCCCGAGGAGTCTGATAGGTAAACAAGATGCGGAAAGGAGACCCCAAGGGACAGCCTATGCAGAGGCATGGAAATGTGCTGCGGAAATGTGTATTTGGGAAACTACAAGTCGTGATCATGTAAAAAGATGTTGAGACACAAAGCAGATCATGTTACTTCTCTGCTTACAACACTTCACTGGCTCCCACGCATGTGGGAAGCAACATCGCCTTCTTGCCATGGCTCTTGTGCTCCATGGAGCTCTATGTCTGGTCTCCGCCGCCTGCCTAGACATCCTGCCATACCACCTACCCCCAGGACCATCAAGCTCAGCCACAGTGACCTTCCTTCTGTTCCTGAAGGCACCTGGTTCATTCTCACCTTAGGGCCTTTGCCCTTGCTGTTGCAGCTGCTTGGAACTCTCTTTCTCATTTTGAGGGATGGGCTCTCCTATGCAGGTCTTAGCCCAAAGGTCACATCCTCCAAGAGTCCATCCTGACTACCCCATCCAAAGTGGTCCTCCAACCCCCCTCGAGTCCCTGTCTAGCTCATGCCCCTGTTTTTCTTTCTCCTTTGCACTTCTGACTGTTGGAATCTGTCTTGTGTATGTCTAGTCTTTATATTGTCGGTCTCTTCTACACACACTAAACCAAGTATCTCACAAACCAAGTTCATGAGATCCTTGGCCTGCCTGACTGATTCATAGGCATTTCCAGACCTGGGACATGCAGTGCCTGCATAAAATGAGCACTCAGTATTTGTGGGATAAGTGGATGGATGGATGGATGGATGGATGGACAGATGGACAGATTGGATGGATGGATGGATGGATGGATGGATGGATGGATGGATGGATGGATGGACAGATTGGATGGATGGGTGGGTGGATGGATGGATGGATGGGTGGGTGGATGGATGGATGGATGGATGGATGGATGGACAGATTGGATGGATGGATGGATGGATGGATGGATGGATGGATGGATGGATGGATGGACAGATGGATGAAATAATGAATGACAGTTGCCAGAAATGGCTGATAAGAGGAATCATAAAATTTTGAGCATGGAGAGACATTTCTGAAGCAGAACACAGGGCTTTGGATGTCATGAAGATTATTTGGACTTCACTCTATAGTAGCTGATAGGGACATTAGAGAAATTATCATTCCTACCAGACAATTTAGCATTTGATTATCTCTCGCCCTGCACTGGCTTCTGACGATTTCTCATGCCTGAACCTTATCTCACCAATCAAATTGTCAGCCACATAGCATTAACAAATTCTAGAAGCGAATTCTATGTAGTGTTTCAATGTCCATTATTTTACTGGATTCTTATGGCAAGTTTCCTCTTTCAGCCTTCTCTAGCACCAGGACCAGGCTGAACATATGGTAGATTCTCAATAGATATCTGCTGACTGATCGAATGTCTGAGGGGGTTCCTTAAAAGAGTAAAAGGAAGGAAACTAACATGTATCAGCATGACAATGACCTGAACCCTGGGCAAGGTGCTTCACATATTCAGTCCCTACAGTGGTCTATACAGTGTATGTCATTATACACGGTGTATATCATTATACACAGCCAACTAACAGCAGGGCCGGGGTTCAAAACGCAGGCTCAGGGCTCTTTCCGCTATTCCCTGCTGCCCTGGAATCGGTTGTCATCTACATTCCCGGCTTTAGGAGTCCCTGGGCGTGTCTGTCCCAGAAGCTGACTTGGTAGTCACAACTGAGGCAAGAGCTCGGGGTGGGGGTCTCCCTCAGGTTTCTATAGCTTGATCACCGCTGATGTGAGTTCTGCCTCTTGTCCCAAGCATGCTACCATCTCCCTCCTGTCAGATTGGGTAGAAAATGCCCTCCGCCTTTCCAAGAGCTCCTCTGACCCTTGGGTCGGATGTCAGGGAGGAAAAGCACTGGGTGGGAGGCTGATTTCCAGGCTTGCTCTCTTCTTGTGTCTTAACGTAAACTACTGGTCCTTTTGTCTCCCAGCCTTTGCACTGATATGCTTTCACATTCGGCAGGAGCTCTGGGGGTCTCTGGGCCAGGCATATCTCTTTGTCACATTAAATCAGCCCTGTACCTCTCATGATGAATGCCCCCTTACCCACGAAGAGCCACCAAGTACCCCCTCCTCAATGCGGAGTCTCTAATCTGTGTGCCTAGACCAGGCTCTGGTGGTCAAGCAAGACTGGCTCTTTGTAATAGACCCCAGCTCTCTGTGCCTCACTTTGCCCATATGCAAGACAGAGCAATCTCTTTCTCTTACCTCCACAAGGGAGCCCTAGGAACTAATTACTGTAAGCAAATCACTTTAACTATCACAATTATCAACAGCACTTTATAATCCCTAGTCAGAAAGATGATCATTAAGTTTTGCAACACCCGCCGCCTCCAGGCCAAGGCAGAAGAGTCAATTCTATAAGTGTCTATTGAGATTATCAAAGCCCCAGCAAAGAACTTCTGTGTGTACACACCCCATTTGGGGAAATGGTAATGGAATGATACCACTGGCACCATCATGAGGCACAATAACCTCTTTTGGAAGGTTTCCCAAAACCCAGAAGATACCATCACCTGCCCTGGAAACCTGTTTGCTGAGTTAGCAACACATGGTTTTGTGCTCATTTACCTTTTTAATAGAATAAAAGAGAAAGAAAAGGGACAATGCCATATCTAAGGAGGAGAAAAGAGAGAAAAAGCAAAAGAGCAAAAAATTCCAACTCTGCCCCTCTCTCCCCAAGTTTTTTCTTCTCCATGTAGGAGTGAGTGTTCTAATTCTGCAACGCTGTCATTACTGTAATGGGTTTGGCAGGACCGTATTACAGCCCCAAGGCTGTCAGGAATGGATGACATGCTGTCTGTTATGGGCTCCTACTGTTCTCAGCCAACCGAGGGCCAGGAAGACAAGGAGAAGACAGGGGCGGAGGAGGGAGATAGAGACTCCTGTTAGTGTGGGCATCCTAAGAGATGACGGTTTTAGCTCACTCACAACATTAGAGATGAAATGATACTAGATGCCATCCCAGGAGGGCTGGCAAAAGCAGTGAGTTAAGGGAATTTGGAAGTAAACAGCAAAGCAAGGAGGTGCATTTGCTCAGCTAAGATCATTCTCCCAGGGTGGCCAAGCTCAGGTAGCTGATGATGGATTCTGTAGCATGAAGTTACAGTGGAAATTGTAGAGCACTTGATGATGGGGCTGAAGGGGAAGGGAGGGGCTTCCTTGCCCAGGTAGCAAATTGGGGCTGGGGGTGGGGGAAGGATTTAACTAGAAAAAGAAATGGCAAGCTTGAACTTAGTTAGTGTGCCTGGCTGCCATCGTTTCCTCACCTTTCAGCCAGGCTGCAGGAGCCGGGAGCAGTGAACCCGCCTGAGGACTGAGTTGTGTTTAACTCTCCTGGCTGAGGTCAGCTTTGTGGCCGGGTTGCCTCTTCGAAAACTGCCTAACTCCCTTTGCCTGGCCTTCGACCTCATTAAAGGGAGACAGTGAAGAAAATGATAGTATTGCTCTCTTCCTGGAGCCCGAAGGAAAGGGGTTTTCTTAAATAAAAACAACTGTAGTAGTAAATAATGGTGACCCGGCAATTATCGGAGCATTGTTTATTCCACAGCTAAATGCAGGAGCCACAGACCCGTTGAGATAAAGCATTATGAACACCTATAATAAGGAAGATTAAAAGCCGTATGCTCTGGGAGGGCTGGTTGAGCAGGCATGGCAGTGGGCTGCTGGTTTTGTTTTAGATGCCTCCTCACACACACACCTCGAGCCTCAGGAGGACCGGCCAGGTGGGGGCATTGGCAGAGGACTCTTCATTACTGTCTCATTAACCTCTGCAGTGCCTGTGGCTGGGAGAGACACTGGCAAGTGAGTGGGTAAAGAACACAGAGACTTAGCTCTGTGGGGTCTGGGTGAGGGTTCGATTCTCATGTGTAGATAAACTTGAAAATAATTTTGACAAGATTCTTCTTATTTCCACCTGAGAAGGTTGCTCATTGTCACGGTCTCCATTTTACAGATGAGGAAACTGATATTTAGTCAATGAAAAGAACTGGCAGAGCCATGGGGTGTAGTTGGGCCAGGGTATTCAGTGACCATCAAGGGGCTTCTCAGTTACCATTCTGCAGCCACAGATGACTTGAAGATTTCAGAAACTCTTTGTTACTCTCTGATCTCCAGTAAATGGTCTCCTGTCCATCTCTAGGAATGTCATGATTGCCTGCTTTGTATTCTCTAGGCTGATACCTTTTACTTTTTCACCTGTTTACTATTTGTACCCTCAGAAGTCTCCAAAATATAGCAAATAATCCTTGCACTTGAAAAACCGAGCTGAGATATTGACATAAATGACACACAGGTGGTTCATTGAAGAGGACCCAGGCCGAGAGTAGAGGACTCCCGCCAAAGGCCTAGTCCAAAGGAGAGCTGCCCCTCTGAGTTCTGAAGTTGGACTGTGAAAACAGCCATGTTTAGAGGGTCCCAGAGGCTGACAGCACAGGCCCTAAGAAGCTGGGCAGTATGTCCCACTCGTGTGTGCAATAACATAAAACCAGCATTCAGAGCCTACACTGAGAGAGAGTTTGCACGTGCCCACATGTGCATGTGCTAATCAAAGATTAACTAAACTGCAACTCACACAACGAGCAGGGAATTGTTTTGGGGATTGAGATTCAAATCTCAAGGATGAGATTCAATCTGCACCCTTACTGGTGCAGTAATAGCTGCCAGGAACCTCATGAGGCAGCGGCGGGTGCAGCAAAGAAGGAGGTTGAGCATCAGAGGCCCATATGATGAAAGATCCTCACTGCTTCTGGAAACAGTGTTTCTCTGCAAAGTCGATCTTGAACCACACAGCCCCGAATCCACACTGCCACCTAGCTGTAGGACAGAAATGTGTAGCTTCCATTGGATGCAGGAGTCAGCACAATGCTGTCATTTTTTTCCATCTGTATCTAGCTGAGAAAGAGGTGGTAAGAGGCAGGGAGCCTGACGGAACGGACATTTGCCAAGACGGTGGGTGCTGCCACGGGCCCGTTGACCAGAGCGACCTGCTGTCTGATGCCTTTCCAGGAAAAACTGAGTTATGTTTCATTTTGCCCCAGGGTATGTGGGTGAGCGGGTTAGACAGGGGAAAAGTTAGCATTTCATTCATTCTGATCTGAATCTCTTTTAAAACTCAAATGGCATGCATAATCTTCCCCTTAATTAGAGCTTCTGAAATATCACTGGGCATCTGTATAACCCCCCTTTCCTTGCCCCCTACAAAGAAGGAATGATGGGAGAACTTTGCTATGGATGGGGAGGGGAATGCAGAGTTGTAGGGGAAAAAAGATACAGGAAAAAGAGAAGAAAAATTAAGGGGGCAGAAGGTAAAAGAGTGGGAATGGCAGCTGAAAACTAAGTGGGATACTTAATCAGACAGACTGCTGTTTTCAAAATAGGAAAGGAGAGGGGATGCCAGGGAAGCTAGAATTTACTCAGTACCTACTGTGTGTCAGGTGCTTTGTGGACAAACTTTCCCTACGTTTGAGGGGGATGTTTCTATTGTCCCTGTTTCACAAGTGAGAAAACAAAGGCTCAAAAGTGTGGGAACTCATTGGAGGTCATGCAGCAAGTATGTGGAGGATAGATTTCAAACCTACGCTGGCCCCACCAGCCATTGCCCACTTCCCACCTACTCTCACCGGGCCTTGGTCCCTCAGCCTGGGCATATTTCTTGGGTCACTTGTTCCCACAGATTCTGTGCATTCGGGTGTCATGTGGCCCCAGAAAGACTACACTTCTCAAAAGGACTCCACCATCTCTCCCCTTTGTAACGCCTTCCACCTACCGCACCCTCATGCCCTCTCCCTCTCCTCTCCCCCTGCACCAGAGCACTGTTGGGTGCTGAGCAGATGGAGGAAGTGAGGGGCACTGCCCTGCTCAGCCTTTGGCACAGATGTGGACTCTTGTTTTATGTATCAAAGGTGGCACCTCAGCCATGAGGCTGGTCATGGAATTGTCACATCACAGAATGCTAACACTGGGAGATGTTCCAGAAATCTTCTCATCTAGCCCCCTCATTTTGCTCAGGGAGAAGAGGAGTTGTTCAAGATCACACAGCTTGTTGACAACAGAGCCAGCATCAGCTCTCAAACCCAGTCCTGCGCTCTCCTCTCAATGCCAGACTAGGATAGAAATATGTTTGGAAGTTGGGGCAATACTCCTGGGGATAGCCCCTCTCCACCTACCTAGGTGTGCTCACAAAGTTGAATCCCAAGAGCCCTGAGGATGGGTGGCCTCTGAGAGTGCAGCCCCATAGCTGTCAGCCACAGACAAAGAGAAATGAAACAGAGGAGAAATTTGGGGCCAAGTGTGAGCTGCAGATGCTATTGCAAAAGATGGTCCCAAATTCAATAAAGTTTTGCTCAAGATCCCACTTGGCATTAAGCCACAGATAGCCTGCCAGGCAGGTTGACGAAAGAGACTGTGACATGAGTCTACACTCTCAGGTATTCCACTGAAGATCTCCAGAGCAAAGGTCTCCATTGAGGGCCATGTGACAAAGGCTCAACTCAACAACCCTGAAACCAGAAAAGAGCTTCTTGCTCTGTCACTAGCATTCAGGAGGTACACAGAAGAGCCTGATTTCCATCTCTGAGTCCACGAGGGTTGCTCCAGCTCCCACTGTTGTGACCAGATTCTGGTCAATGGGGAGGAGAGAAACAGATGGGAAAGGCTTCATCTGGAAGTTTTACACAGCCCTTCTGCTCCCATCCCATTGGCCAAGACTTGATCACATGGCAGCAAGGGGGGCTGAGGAATGAAGTGCCTTTTCTGAGCAGTCTTGTTTTCTACTAATATTTAACAGTAGCTAAAGAAGAGTAGAAGAATGCATTTTAAAGAACAGCCAGGAATTTTTGTCTCCGTGGGCACTAGTTCTAATAAATGTTGCAATAAATGTTCTAATAAATCTGCTTTGGGTACATAACCTGACCTGGTTTCGTGGTCAACTGGTCTTGCCTCAGAATAGCACTCACCAGGGCATCTACAAAAGGAAAGATGAGTAAGCCACGGTGAACAACCAGGAGACCAGACTTTATTTATGTATTTATTTATTGGAGACAGTCTCACTCTGTCACCCAGACAGAGTGCAATGTTGTGACCTCGGCTCACTGCAACCTCCATCTCCAGGGTTCATTGATTCTCACGCCTCAACCTCCCGAGTAGCTGAGATTACAGTTGCACACCACCATTCCCGGCTAACTTTTGTATTTTTAGTGGAGACAGGGTTTCACCATGTTAGCCAGGCTGGTCTTCAACTCCTGACCTCAGATGATCTACCCCCATTGGCTTCCCAAAGTGTTGGGATTACAGGCGTGAGCCACCTCTCCCAGCCCAAACTATATTTAGTTATAGGAAATTCACAACTGGATATCAGAAAATGAGATTGAAAATGGGGAGCAGCTTCCTAGGCAGGCTTCTCCCCAAGAGAGTTCCTAGGAATGAAGATAAAACCAAGACAAACTAGTGTAGCTCATAACTCTTCTCTAGCCCCCAGGGGCTGAGTGGGGCCCACCCGTCTACTTCATGAGATCTGGTGATATACAGAAACTATACCGTAATCACATTTCTACAAGATTCCTTGGAAGAAAGAGTAACTATGTCTCAAAGTAATAATGGTGTAACCATATAATCTGCCCTATGAGTTAGGCATGCATTTAGCTTCTAAATCCTCTTCCTGTTTACTAATCTTGACACTTCCCAGCATTTGCATTGCATTGTCAACAGTTAACCGTGCCTTGAAGGAGAAAGGAGCAGGGCTGGGACTGGGGTTGTCTTGCTCCTCCTCAGTGATGAGGCAGGAGGAAGGGACTCTGGACACTGTCCTTTGCTGGGGACAAGCAGGCAAGTTGCCATGCATCACAGGCCCCAGAGAGTAGGAAGCTTCTGAGAAGCCCGTTCAGCACAGTCCCTTCTGGTGAGCCCCCAGGGAGGCTTGTGAATACCTTTGCCTGGGCAGAGAGCAGGGGCCTGACAACCTGACCACCATTCCTTTCCCACTGGGTCTTGCAGGGTCCCGAGTCGCTGCCAACACCACATCTTTCCAGTGTTTCCATTCTCAGAATTATCAAGACAAGTATTCCAAGTCCTAGTAGATTCTTCAGAAGAAGCGGGTAGGAGGAAGTGGGCCACCTCCACACCCATTCCATATATCCTCCATGGTCCAGCAGCAAAGAGTGCATAGAGCAACTGGGCTTCATCTTCCTTCTTTCAGTTATGTTTAACGGTATCTGTCCTGGAGGGTATCAGTGGATAACAGAATAAAGCCTTCCCTAACCACGCCAGACCACAGTGACTTCCCGCCATGAATGGTAATTCCTAAAATGTGCATTGCAACTTTCCAGCCTATAAAGTGCTTTTCCATATCCACTGTTTCACAGAATCCTTAAAACCATCCTATCAATAGGTATTATTATTCCCATTCTATCGATAAGCAAACTGAGACTCAGAGAAAGAAGTGGTTTGCCCAAGGTCACATAGCTGATAAGTGATGGAACAAAGACTGGAACCATCATGGTCTGACTTCAAGGTCTAGACTGCTTCCAGTATATCGCAATAGCCTCTCAACTCCTGCAGATCCTGAATAGAGCTCTCCCACTTACCCATGTCCTGCTCTGTGAGAGTGCTTCTGAATAGTCTTAGGTGTGTATTTAATTCCTCCAACTCTTGTGCAAGCTCGATGAGAACAGGGATTGACTCTCCTTCAGTGCTTCTCTGGATCTCTCCAGCAACAAGCTCAAGATTGACCATGAATGTGCTTCTCAGAAACGAATACAGTATTTGTTGATGTTCCCTAGAAATGCAAACTCAAAGACCAAGCTGGGTGAAACATTCCAAAGTGAGACAGCAGTTTGGCTGAGCATAGAAGACTCCTCTGTCTATAAGTTCTCATCTCTACTCCCACTGCTAGAGCTCTGTTTGAAACATATTTGATGATCTAGGTATCTCAGTAGGGCAGCAATGAACAATAAATAGGAATCATGAGTTTGCAGCCTCTCGAAATTCCTGCATGGAGACCTATGGGTGACCCCCAGACAGAGAGGAGGGAGGAAAAGAAAAATCTCAAGATTGCCAGAACTATGTCTGGCACATGCTAAACACCCAATAAATATTTGTGATTGAATGAATGAGAGATAAGAGGCAGGGCCATGGGGATAAGAAGAAAACTGTGCTAGATCAAAACCAGTTGCCTGGGCAACCTCAGAGGTCTTTCTGTCCGTGCAGGGAGTCCTGGGGTTGAGCTGGGGTTGGCATGGGATGTCTGTGTTCATATAGGAAGCCTAGGTTCTCAGGCTTGTTAAACTAGTTTTGTTTCCTGCTACTTCTTCATCTTGGCCCTTCTTCTCTGATGTGTCTCTTATTCTAGATGTATGTTCCTACCCGGAAAAGAATTCAATCTGTGATTCTTCACTTTGAGAGACTATATTTATAACTGTAGGAAAGTAAATTTCATTATCGTCTGAATAGAAAGGGGTACAACATGTTAGATATGGCCAGTGCTTATAAGCAGGCTTCTTTATGTCATGGAAATACCTTCTCTAACAATATAATTGTAGCTACAGCTAATGAGCTTGTCCCTCTAGAAACTTCTCCTTAGAAGCAGGCCATCTTCCTGGCCAGCACCATGCTACGTGTTGCCTAATGATCTCCACAGATTTTTCTTTTATCACTAACATCCATCAGTAAAAACTATGAGCATCCCTCCAGAATATATGCATTTCTCTGTAAATTATATACACGTGCTCTGGTTCTAATATATGACATGCATTAAAAAAACATACCCATGGCCGGGTGCGGTGGCTCACGCCTCTAGTCCCAGCACTTTGGGTACCTGAGGCGGGCAGATCACAAGGTCAGGAGTTCGAGACCAGCCTGGCCAATATGGTGAAATTCCATCTCTACTAAAAATGCAAAAATTAGCCAGGCATGGTGGTGGGTGCCTGTAATCCCAGGTACTTGGGAGGCTGAGGCAGGAGAATCGTTTGAACCTAAGAGGTGGAGGTTGCAGTGAGCCGAGATCGCACCATGTACCACTGCACTCCAGCCTGGGTGACAGAGCAAGGCTTTATCTCAAACAACAACAACAAAAATACCCACAAAGTAGACATTATAGAATTAAGAAATAAAATAGTTTCTTCCTGTATGCGGAAGGGTCAAATGACTCCTTGGGGTGTACATGACCCACTTTGGAGGCCACTGACTTACACAAGACAGCAACCAATGCACCCAAAGGAAATATAATCAAAGAAAGCATTTTAAATTGCTTTTCTTGGGTAGCTCCTGTTTCCCAAATCAGTTCTCTAACGTCTAATTCCAAGGGGTCTCATTCCATTTTGTAAGGGTTAAAAAAATAACGGGCATGCCACACTTCATATCGGTCAAAGCTTTTTCTGCTACAAAAGCAGTTTTGAGGGAGAAATTGTCATCTAGCACCACAGTTATGCAAATGCGATAGTTATTTTTGACGCTGGTAAATAATAGTTCTGTATGCACCGATACTGTTTTCTTACCTTATCATGCAAGGCCTCAAGTCATAATTTAGATGTTCGTAAGTGATTAGCGTTTTGGGGCGATGGCAAGCAATTTGTGCAGTGTTTCCCATCTATATTCCACCTGGAAAAGGTGATTAGCACTTGGGTGGGGAGAGGGGAGGGAATGCCTCACAAATTGCTTCTTTGATCAAGGCAGATCAAGATGTTTGATGAGATGATTGGCTGACATAGGTATACAAGCCATACCCCGGGCTGTCCCTTGTTCAGATTGGAATTAACGAGGGCTGCCTTTATCAGAAATTCATTTGACTTCTCTTCAAATGGTTTGCAAATAACTACCCCTCAAAATAGTATTACTACAAATTATTTGATGCAGAACAAAAATAGAATGAAAATACACTGGTAATACAACAAACACAATACTGTTATACAAATTTCTAAAAAGCTGCAAGATAGCATTTCCAGCCCACTCTAAAAATAGCTAATTCAGAAAGATTCTTTTACGCTAATGCTCTTAATTGCTGGGCAGCTTTATCGAAAAGTCAGTTAGTGGCTGGCTAGTACTTTGAGAGTCTTAATAGCCAAATCAGAGAACTCAACTAAGTAACGTCACAGCAGGAACCCTGGTGTGCTGCTATATGGGGACACTGGACGTCTTTCTGCCTAATTAGGGAATCAGTCATTATGCAAATAAGCACCTCCCTATTGGCCACAACTTATGCTTTTCCCCACCACCCTTGCAAATGATACCCATTGAATGTTTGGTTGTCATCCCATACAGAATAAGAGAATGATAAAATTTTAGAGACAGCCCCCTTTGGAAATCACATGGTCGAGTATCTCAATGTATAGATGGAGAAACTGAGTCCTCAGAGGTTGAGATCCTTGACTAGATTTCCTTCGTTAGCTAATGGTAAATATGGGCTAATTTCCAGGATTTTAAAAGAACAGTAGACTTTTTTTTTCTTGCCTTTAATTTTTATTTCAATCTGTAAATCTTGGTATTCTGCACATAGACACTCATGAGCCCTATTATAACTACAGGGAAATGAAGTTTGATACAATGAAAAATTTCACCAGATCAAGGACTCAAAAGACCTATATTTTGAGGGGACCCTAAAACCACTGGGCCCTCTGCCTATCCTGTAGGTCTCAAGCCCTTTCCCATAGGAAATTGTCTGTGTCTCCGAACACCATCAGGAAAGGAAACAGATGTGACTTTCCTGGGCCCTTGAAATACCTTTCCTACATTGCTTAGGAAATGCCCAAGGATTTTCTTTTTCTCCCAGAGGTCTGAGCTGAGGCCAGTGGTTTCAGTCATAGGAAATTTGTGTTATGAAACCTCTGCGCTTCTGAATTGTTGGGGCTGGCTTTTTCTTTTCTTCTCTTTTCTTTTTTTTTTTTTTTTTTTTATTTTCCTTTTCCAATTCCCTTTGTAATCATCTCAAAGCCAAGTGCTCATTTCCACCAGAACTTTAAACATTGTGCCTTTATGTAGCACAGCTTTTAATTTTCCTCCCTAACAGAAGTGATTGTTTATGTTGTAAATGCCACATTAGTCTCCATGAAATGGAGATGGAATTGATTTTCATTTCAGAGATTTCACAGCTTGCCCCAGAACTTTATGCTTGATTGCCAATGCTCAGAAATGCATGGGCTTCTGAGAGGTTCAGAAATGATGTGTGTAACATGGCATATAAAAATGTGAGAATTGGAGCCGCATTTGTTGGAAGACAGACCCCTGAGTCTCAGTGGATATGTCTGGCCAGGCACTCAAAGAAACCGATGTCTTGAGTGCAGGTGGCGCCTTCAAGAAATGGACTTCAGTCCCAAGTCAGCTTACCCACAATACCACCAATTTTCCCCACTAGTGAATTTGGCAGGGACACAGGGATATACTCCAAATGGAATTCAGAGTATACACTGCTCAAAGCAAAGGAAGGAGAAAGCTGTGCTGGCACATTGGGAGTGGAGGTGGAATGGAGGGCAGATGTCAGCCTGACCCAGACGAAAGGCTTTACTTCTCTCCTGTCTCCCTGCTGACTTCAGAGCTGCATGCCTCCTCCTTGGGGAACCTGTTGCATGTAACTACTGAAGCCAAGATGAGCAGATGGCTCCACTCCCTTCCAGGGATGTGAGATAACACCACTGGCATTCCAGGGGCCTAGACCAACAATACTTCTGTCCTGGTCCTGGTCAACTGTTGGCCCGATCATCCAGAAGACATGCCTTCTAAGGGACCTGCCATACCGGCATGGGCCTTGTACTCAGGCCCTCCTGGAAGCCCCTTTCTCTGCAAGAATTCCTCCAACACTGGAGGTTTTAGAATACAGCTGACATTCAATACAACACAATGAAGACATTCATCATTATTCTATTTACCATTTGTTAAACTTGACAGACCACTTTGAAGGGTGGGAAGAACAACATCTCAGCGCATACAATTCTCACGGCAGTGTTGGGGGTGGAGTCATCTACTGGGAGACATCATGAGAATCTTATTTTGAATGATTATCATCATTGTTAATTTGAACACTTCTGCTTAATGATGTCTGGCTTCATCGAGTTATAAATATGTATATATTAATGTTAACAATATGAGCTTTATTGGCCAAATACATAATCGGTGATTAAAACAGAAATCTCCCAATATGTCTAAAGCTGCCATTCTAAATGGATTATAAAGTATAAAAGAGCTCCCATTTCATTGCTAGTCCATTAATGATACCTTCTCTTATATCAAGATAACACCTATATGTGATTGAAATTCCTGAGTGAGCTTCCAAAATTAGGTGCTGGGTGCTTGGCTCAGTCTTCTCTCTCTCTCTGTCTTTTTTCTCTCCCTCTCTCTCTCTCCTCTCTCTCTCCCTCTCTCTCTCTCTCTCTCTGCCTGAATGGCAGATGGCGAGCAAACATTCAGGGTAGTGGTGAGGGGGTGGAAAAAGTGCAAAGAAGGGGCATGGAAAGAGTTGCTTGAAGCTGGCAGGAAGACACGTTCTGACAAGGAGAGCTGGAATTAGATTGCTGCCAGGGGAGGGCTCTCCGGCAACAAGAATTGGGGGTGGGAGTGTACAGGCACTCAGGGAAGTTGAGAGTGTCAGCATGCAGACCTTTCCTATTGCAGGCCTTTCTCTTCTTCTCCATTTTCTCCTTTTTGTTTTTTTTTGTTTTTTTTTTTTCTATTTTTTTTTCTTTCTTTCTTTCTGGTGTGTGTCTTTTTTAAAGAGAGTAGGGGGAAGAGGTAGCTTTATCAAGTCCAGTTCTCATTTTGCATCAGAGAGTAGTATTGATTTTCCACCCATGACTGCTGAAAATTAGAATTTCTTCATGAAGCTGGGTTCTTTTCCTGTCATGTTCCCTATCTTTTTAAATATGATTACCTGCACTTCAGGACTTCAGGGCTAAAATCATAATGAACTTCTCCACCCAGCCCGGTGCAAGGGATCAAGAGGGAACTGCCTGCAGGGCTATGTTTGTGGCTAAAGGAGGGCAGGCAAGGGCCTTGGACGGGAATAAATTTTTTCCCCTCTGGTTACTTAATGCCCTATCTTTGGGCCACAGACTTATTGACTTACTGCTAATTTTCTTGTCAGGATAATTCTTCCAATCAAGATTTAAAACAAACTAGGAGGTTACTAAAGTGCTGGAGATTAAAGCCTAATGCTTTTTTTATTTGATTAAGATACTCTTATCTGGGTTCTTTGGGCCCCATTTAAACTCATACAAACCTTTCTTAAAGGGCCGGCTCTGTTTGTTTCAAGCAAACACCTTTTCTTCACATCCGCCTCTCCTGCTGTGTATTTGCTCACCAGGAAGAAGAAATAAATTATTCCCACTGCATCAACTTCCAGGCAGCTGCTCAGTACAATTTTCGTCAATGTCTGGCCATGGAAAAAGAGACCAGTCATTTCCTAAGTGGTGATTTGGGGTGACCTATATTTTAGGAAACTGTTGGATTCACCATCAGCTTCTATCCTTCCAACCTGTAAACCCAAAGCCTTAATCGAGACCTGCACTTAGAGGGGAGATTATTAAGAAGGAGAAGAGAGAAGACAATTCAGAAAGAAGACAACACAGCCACCTGACACCACTGAGTGCACACGAACTCCCTGGTGACTTTAAGAGTGATCTCTTTAATTCATCTCGTATCTCTATTCTTGGCTTCGCAGACGATCCCCTTCACCAGTGTCTGGCAAAGACATGCAGTTTGTAGGCCTTGAACCATGTAGACTCTGCCCATTTTGTGCTGATACTTTCTGTGCATGTTAATTAGCATTATCAAAAGAAAGCCCTTCAACCAGGCATCCAGCCTAGTTACACGGTCTGAATTGGAGACCAGAGACAGACATACAGAGAGCGTAAAGTTAGAGAGGTACGTTCTGAGGAATGCTGTTTTCAGCAGTGAACATCTTTATTTTCCATCAAGTTTTCTTTTAATCTCACTTTCTATTAAAAGTCTTCTCAAAGCTAATGCAGTAAATTTAGATCTGTAGCCAGATGCAAAGCAAAACTTTTGGCAGGGACTACTCTATCAAAAGACATTGCAAATGAAATATGCTCTCCCTTGGGGATTATTCTACAGTTTAATTTAATTTGATATTTCAAATTAAATTAATTCAAATGGTTATGCAGTTTCCAGGGAAAACAGACTTCATTTATGATGTTCTGCCACCAAATTGTTTAGCAGCCATCATATATCTTACGTTGTTAACTAGAATGATAAATAGCGACAAAATAGGCTCTTCCTCTCATTTCCCAGTCCCAGTCTGAAACGGAAAACACATGAACCCTTTCAACACCATACACTCCTATCTTGGGCAGCACACATATTTATTAAGACCATTATAGTTAAGACTAATACGATCCGTGGACCCTTCTATCTAATCATCTCTAAGCATGTAATGAAGATGCATGGAGCCTCATGAGGGAACAGATGTGATGATTCCCATTTTCTAGATAAGGAGACAGGTGGTGATGAGATTTAACCAGCATCATACGGAGAACTTGGAAATGGGAGGCACGAGCTCAGACCCAATGCTCAGCTTCTCAGTCCTCTGCTTTATAGGGCGATACTCCATTTGTCACCCTTCCCTAGATCTTAATATAATCTGAACTAGGTCTTCACTGTCCAAGAAAATAGAACCCTGAGTTGTTATTGAGTCAACAAATCAACACAGACATTCCATCTGGAGAGTTGGAGAGAAGACTCGTGTCCCCTACAATTGTCTTTTATTTCATTTTATTTTTAAAAATCACCATGCAATCCAAAAGGCTCTTTTTCCATTGTGATTTCTGCTTGTTGTTTTTTCCTAAGTAATCTAAAGAAGGGCGCTGTCTACATCCCACAGGATGGAACGAAGTGGCTCCTGGGAGTAACTGAAGCACCCTCCTGTTTGGTTCTGGAAGGCCTGACTGGCTGGCTGTGGATTGCAGAGGAAGCCATGGAGCCCCTCTGAGGCAGCCCCAGATGCTCCGTCTGCTTTGAGCAAGGTCGCTTTGAGTGGAGAGGCCTCCTCTGGTGTGAGGAACGGGCAAACAAATATCTACCAAGACTTCATGCCCTGGCGAACGTTTAGCCTATTTGTTTCTTCTGTCTTTCCTAGAGCAGGTTTTATTGGATGGGTGCTGGTCCTCGAGTTCATTCAGTCCATATCCCTAAATGCTGACTTGAGGAAGGTAGAATATTTGTGGAGGGCTCATGTCTCCATCATGACCTTTGTACCCATGGGTCACATGAAAACCCAAAGGTTTCTCAGCTAAAACAGAGCAATGTTATCACAAGAGATTCTGGAAGAGTTCAGAAAACTGGGTTCATGGCAGCCTGCCAACACTTCCTTCAACAAAGGGCACATGTTTTATAGAAAGAAGAGGGCTTTTCTCCATCAACATCTCAGCCTTTCCAGCTGCATTTCTTCCTGAAATTCCCAAGGAAGCATGCAGAACCAATTGTTTTTTTCCATGCTCTTCACTTTGGGAAAGTTCTCGTTCAAGGGTACACCTGGGAAAATCCAAGAATTTAGATCTGTTGTCAGGAGGAATTGAATTTGCATTATTTCACATGTGAATCTTGGGAGGCAGTGGGTGGTGGGGGAATAGTAGTCATTAGAGTGCCAATGAGGCACTAAACTATAGATTTCTAGAAATTGTACCCAAACTTGAGAGAGTTAAGTATTCTCTAGTTCTGCATCAGTTTTCAAGAACAACACTCAGTGGTCTTATTCTGCTGTAAGAATAATGCTATTATGCAATTATTGTTATTATTAGCACTGTAATGATAATGTTAATTCCACAGCTACATAATTAACTCATCATCCAGTTAGCATCTAGGATCCCTTGAACTCATAAATGCCTAACTAATCCTGACATTTTTTAAAGCCATCATTTCGAGTCTCAAGAAAGGAATCTGCAAAATCCAAAAGCGAGGAAGTTCCTAAAGATAGTTTCAAAACCCAAGACCCATAGACAACTATTGGGTTAAGAGAATAATGGGAGCTACAGTGTTTCAATAAACCCCCCACCAACCCATGCTGAGCCTGGGGAATCCTTTAAATACATCAACTTACCCCGTCTCCATAACTCAGTGACAGGTATCACCATTGTTCCTATTTTGCAAAGAAACAACTGAGACACGAGGAGATGAAGCAACTCAATCGAAGTCACACACCAAGGCAGAGCTGGAATTTGAAGCCACTTCTCTCTTACTCTAAACTCTACATTCTAAGTTTGGCATGGTGGCTCACGCCTGTAATCTCAGCACTTTGGGAGGTCGAGATGGGAGGATCGCTTGAGGCCAGAAGTTTGAGACCAGCCTGGTCAACATAGCAAAACCCTATCTCTAAAAATATAAAAATAAACAAAAAATAAACTCCACATGCTTACTATAATATTCTACTACCTTGACTTACTGAGAAATACAAATTTTGGAGCATGGACTATCTTTTTTCCTTTCATTTGACTCTTTTCTCCTCTATGGTTTTTCCTTCCCATATTCAGATAGACACCAGGATCTAGCAATAGTTCTCACTATTTTCTTTTTTTTCTCAAAAAGAATATTTAGTGAGGATCTACTTGTAGCAGCTATTGCAATAACTACTTTGGGCAGCTTTTTAACCAGTGGTCACTCTTGCCCCCTAAGATCTCACATTCCAAAATTATTGTAACTCTCTTAACAAACGGTTGGATGTGTAGAAAATCATCTCTCCCTGTGACGAATGCTAAAAGAATCAAGTGTATTTGGCTAGCAGAAGAGAAACTTGAGCAGTGTTTTTAAAACAGCTTTCAAGTTCATAACAGAGATATTGAAACCTTCCCAGCTGTTCTCCTTAGCCAGCAAGAATGGAACAGAAGGAAAAGTGGTTTGCTCAAAGCAATAGACATTCTGCTTAGGCATAAGAACTTTCTGGCTGTGAAGAATTGTGAGACAAGGAGATGGTGCACCCAGGAAGGTTGTCCTTGAAGACCTTTCAGAATAAGACAGTTTGCTTCCTTTTAGACCTAGAGGAGTGGATTGCATGAGCTGAGGGGGAAATTCATCCAACCTGAGTCCTATGGCGCTACAGGATGCATTCCGACAGTGTGTCTATACTGTTGACATGAAGTTTCATCAATTCTCTGGTAAATTCCACAGCATTGACAGAAGATAAAATACATTTGGTCCAAATCATCTAAATTGATTTTCCTGTCCAAATCACACATGTACACATCCATATAGAGAAATTAGACAAGATCATATTAAGATAATAAACTTAATTGGATTTATAAAAATCTATAAATGTGTTTAACACCTTAGGGAGGGGTGCCCTGTAACTCAAAGCCATCCCTAGAGTGACAACCATCATGTGTTTGATTAGCACTCATGAAAATGGAAAGAATATATGAGCATCAGTCACCGAGGACCTGAGTGCAAATGTTAGCTTGGACAATCCATGTGATATAGCTAGGTCTCAGCTTCCTTACCTATAAAATAAAAAAATTACACCTACTTCCTGGTGTCAGGGAACTGGGAGCTGGGGAACCACTAAATTAGATGGCATTTGTAAATCACACAGCAGAATGATTGGCAACACAGATTGATTCTTTCCCAGTAAAAAGTTCTGTAGAAGCTTTTCCATTCCAGCTTAGGCTAGTGACCCCGGCCCAGCCCAGTTGCCCTAAGAAAGGCCTAGCTGCTACATTCACTGATAAGTTTATATTGCATTCTTAAGTCTCTCAGCCAAATGTCTCCAGTCCCTTCTGTTTCTAAAGAGGGTAAGAGTGTTCCTCTCTGGCTAACCTCACTTGAAGCTTCACTGTGGGCTTTGAGCACCTACACGCAGGAGCATCAAACATATTTACAGCCAGAGTGCCA
Organism: Theropithecus gelada; assembly: GCF_003255815.1. NCBI lineage: Eukaryota > Metazoa > Chordata > Mammalia > Primates > Cercopithecidae > Theropithecus > Theropithecus gelada. The sequence continues at coordinate 117,981,098 of NC_037682.1, read as the reverse complement.
TAGTTGAGAATGTCCTCATGCCACCTTCAAGGAACAGGAACATGTTCAATGGGGTGGCTATGGAGAAGGAGGTACCATAGTAGAAGTCCCGAACTGAGAAATAAAGGCCTCAAGTTCAGGCCCCGGGTTTGACAAAGTGGCTTGAGGCAGGTGGCTTCACTGTTCTGTGACTCAGAAGCAAAGATTATGTATTCTGTGCCTACTCTGTGCAAGGCACTTATTTATTCCATCCATTATTTTCGATATCCACAAAAAGCCCCCAGGTAAGTAGCACAGCCTGCATTTTACAGATGAGGAAACTAAACTGAGGTTCAGTAAAGTCGGGAAACTTCATCAAGAACCACTTATTTCTAGTAAACAGATGAGCAGACCTCAAAACCCAGGATGAGTGACATCAAAACACGCACTCGTTTCTCTACACAGCCCTGACTCAGTCTCCACACCTAGAAAATGAAGTTAGACAACAATCTCTAGGGTCTTCTGTGGCCTTGAGAGTCGAGGAATCTCATTCTGGACTTCCTAGCTTCAGCAGGCAGCCTGAACATGATGAGGGTCGGGTTACGAAAATGATCGCAACAGACACTTTCACCTCCCTCACCTCCACCCCTTAATAGTTGTCTCCTTTCCCCTGTAAAGACTCAGTGGACTTTTTTATTTTCTTCTCGAAAGAATTGTTGACTTTTTTTTTTAAAAGAAGGACTTTTTGCTGGGGTGGGGAGAACAAATTGAAACAGAAGACTTTCGTAAAGAAGTCACTTGAAAAATGATCCTATTTCCTTTGGAGATGCTCTTGTAATACAATTATGAGCCATCTGTTAACCTCCTCTCCCCGTGCATGATCTTTCGGATTCTCAGCAGCTGATGTCCCCAGGAGCAAACCGGCGAGGATAGGGAGATGAGGCTCTTTTTATTGAGCACCGAGGAATGGGGTAACTTGAACCACGCAAGTCGGAGCGATTTAGAAAAGGTGTAGAAAATCCAAGCAAGACATAAATACCAACGAATGTTCTAGGGATTAGCAGATAAGTCATATCGGGAGAGAGCGAGAGAGTCGAATTTATGTAGTTGAGAAAGGATCCGGCTCAGAGGGAGCACAATCACGGTCTATAAATACCTCCACGGAAACAGTGGAAATGAAGGGAGGGAATTCATCACCGACTCCAAAGCAGGGAGGACAAGGTGCCACAGCCGTCAGCTTGGAGTGGGAGATGGAAAGCACAATAGCAAAAAGTTCATGGCTCAGAGAAGTGACTGGGCAGAGGCCCAGGCTCTCTAGGGGAGGTGGTCGCAACCCCCTGCCACCTGGAGACTGGAGGGAGAGGAGATGAAAAGCTCGAGGAAGGCCCAGGAAGGTTGGATGGAGGTCACATAAGAGGACCCAAGCGGCTCTCCCACCTATGAGTCAATGAACTGAGAAGTAATTACCTGGTCTTGCAAATTGCTTGGTAAATACACTGAGTAAATCAAAGAAGCTCGTTTCAACAACACAGTAGCTAGGGACTGGGTAGACTGAAGCTTACAGATTACAAAAGGATCCCATGCACAGTTTCGGTGGGCAGAGAGGCTTTTATCACCGTGCTGGATGGCACACGTGGCCTGGTTTAATCCTCATTTGTTAGCACGAAACGCAGCTTCCCTTGCCAGACCAAGGCCGAATCAGCCTTGGCCTTCCTGCCCCTGCCCGCTTCCCAAAGAGGCCTCTTTTTTCCTGCCACAGCACACAGTTCCCTCCCTTCCTGCCCCACCCTTGCCCTTCAACGATATTAATGGTCCCTGCCTAAGCACTCGAATGGAGCCAGGCCTCGCCTCCACAGAGCCTGTTTAGAGATGGCCTGAAACGCCTGCTGGGAATAATTCTCGCCGTAGGCAAGCTCAAGAATTATTGATGAAATAACCTTCTGGGGCCTGAGTCTGGGGTTTTGCAGATGCAATGGCAAGATTATTGTTTAAGTGGGGACTTGATCAGGCGGTGACCTAGAAAACATTTAGTTCTTTTATTGCTTTCACAGTTTCCTGGGGCTTACACTGTCTTCTGCCGCTGAAGCCTGGGCAAGGGAGTAAAAGGAAGTGGCTGGTGAAACAGTGAGATTGTCTGCACACCCAGAAGGCCAGAAAGCATCCAGGCAGCTTCTTGCCCCCAAATGATGGGCCCTGGGCCACCTCTGAAGTCACTGGAATGGGAATAACATAAAAACAATTCAGCTTTTCAGTGACTGGCCATTTTCACCTTAAAAGGTCAACCTCGTCAGATTCAAGGAGCAGATAAATCAGTCACTAGGGAGGCAATTATTAATGGAAGAGCCCTTTACGGGGGCCACGATGCTAGGCACGGGTCAGATGCAGACTGAGAAAGAGTCTGGGAAGGCCGCGTCTAGGACCTGCGGGATAGGAAAAGACCGTAACGCCCATCTGGAGGGGAGTCTTCCAGTTGACCTGAGGTCTCTAAGGGGCAAGGGCCACTGAGAGTCGCCTCTACAAAGGACAGTTCTGCAAAGCAGAGGAAGGGGAACAGGAGTTCCCTCATGACTCTCTGCCCACAGACGTTCCCTTACCTCATTCCTTCATTCGCGGGTGCTGAGGGCCTGTTCTGTGACAGGCACTTTGCTAGGTTTGAGATTCCAAAATAAATAAAACAGTTTCTAGTCTCAAGAAGCTCAAGGGAGATGCACTCTCAGTTATACCAGGTTCCTAATACCACCAAAGAGGGATACACAGTGCCTTTTTTGTGAGCACAGCCACAACCACAGAGAGCACTGTTTTGCAGAGAGGTGGCATGTGAGCAGGCCTTTGATGGATGAATAGGAGTTTTCCAATTAAGGACAGTCCCAGGTAGTGGCGATGAGGATGCATGACTTAATCAGGGAATGGTAAATGGTCTGGGATAATTGGGGTGTAGAGGACATAATGGGGAAGAACATGGGATGGCCGTACTAGCTTTCAGTGTGGAGGCCTTACTCTATGCTGGATACTGAGCGAAGAGCTCTATTCCCAATATTTTATTTAACCCTCATACAACCACCTTTGGAAGTATACACTGATTGTGTTGTTTACTGAGAGTTACAACTTGTCAGGGTAGAGTAGAGGTATGAGGCCTGCTGGCCTGGGATGAAACCAAGCACCAAGCTCTATGCCATGAGGCCAACTTGCTCATTTATGGGGAAGGAAAACAAGTGAGCTACACAGCTGAGGCGATTCCAGTCATTTTGGGAAAGGTCTTCAATGCTTGGTTAAGATGTTCAGAACCACTGGAGGTTTTTAATCCAAGGCATGGCAGGAGCATGTCTGTGCTTCAGAATATACCCTGGAAGTAGCCAGCACTAATTAGAACAGAACACACTAAAAGCAGAGAGATACTGTCTATGCTCAGTGAGGTCCACAAACCATTCCCCTTGGGGCCACCTGAGACTGTTCCTCCTGAACCAGAATCTCAAGGGGAGGGACTGCAGGATGTCTGTGACTGCAGGATGTGTGTGTGATAAGCTCTGCAGGTTATTCCTAAGCACAACGGGGTTTGAGAACAAAGAGCTGGACAGGGGTTGCAATACTTGTAATACTCCAGGTTGGAGATAACGAGGGCCTGAACTTGAGCAGATCTCGTGGTCATGTAGAAAGAGACAGGTCAGAACTTTCATAGAGATACTATCATCAGGGTGCAGGTTAGGGGAGGGAGGGAGAGGGGGGACCAGGATCAGGCTCAGGTTCCAGATTGGGTGGCTGGGTGGCTGGCAATGTCAATGCAAGGAGGTTGGGGTTTCATTTTGAAAACTGTGAGTCTGATGTATCTGCAGGATTTGCTAGTAGAGATGTCTGGCAAGTCATCTGAAACTCAAGTGTGGAGCTAGAAGACAGGGGGAGGTCATGGCCAGAGAAATGAATTAGGGAGTCTCAATGTATTGCCACCTCCTGCTGAAAGTTGATCCTGAAGTCCCAAGCAGAGTTACCCCCGCTCTCCTCTCACTTCCATGACACTTTGCACAATACATGTCACACTTTGTTGTGTTTGTTTTACATACTTTCTCCTCTAATAAACCACAGGCTGATTAAAGGCAAGGGCCCATCATTCATGTTCATATCCCCAAATGCCCAGGACAGTGTCTAGCACATAGAAATTTCTTTTAAAAATTGCCGGATAGGTGAAAGAGAATAAGGAATGTAGACAAAATTAAGAAAATCTCTATGGACCCTCAGGGACCACCAACATTTAAAGGGTGGGTAGAAGTCTACAAAGAAACCTAACAAAATGTGGATGGAGTAGCAGGAGAGAAAGCAAACGAAAACAGTAACAAGGAGGAAAGAGGGATTTTAAAAAACCCTTCAGGAATGGCAGCGTGGCCAACAGCTTCAGTTGCTACAGAGGCCAAGCAGGCTCCAACTAGTCACAGGGACCACTAGTGTGCCCCTTTCAGGAGTAAGGCAGGGAGGGACTTGTACAATGATAAACACCCAACACCAAGCCTGGCCTCTGGAACTTTCAGAGGTTCTTTTCCTTGGGAATCCATGCAGCCTACACCTTGGAGGTGAATTGTGAAGTTATGGAAACCCACATTTTAAGCAATGAATGACCAGAAGAATCCAGAAGAGCTACTCTAGGCTAACCCCCCACCTGAGTACCAAGGGGGTGAAGCTCAGTGGTTAGACCACCTGACACTACCTGGATACCTTTTTTCTTATCTCCTCATCTCCTGTTTTGGCTTTCATGCCAGTATCTTTAAATTTACAGGGGAAACAAAGAGCCACTGGAAGTGGCCGCACCAAGCATTCACAGTAATGCAACCAGTTATCTGGGGGTTTTGTTTGGGCTTTGTTTCTTTTCTTTTTCTTTTTTTTTTTTTAATCTGTCTTGATCTTGCTTCACTAGTCTTAGCTCATGTGACCACATTGTAAAATTCCACTTTGTCTTTTTTTTCTCAGATGTTGAAATACGATCCAACTGCTGTTTTTAATGAGCTAAGCAATTGTTCAGACTTCTCCCCGCTCCCTCCACCCCGTTTTGAATTGCTATAGGGTGTACTACAAAGCTTCATTTGAAAGCCTGCAATTTCAGAGTGGTTTTCTTTAGGCAAAAGAGGCTATCCTGTATCACAGAGATATCATCACAGCTCAAATTCAGAGCCTTCAGGGGAGAAACCAGTATGTGTGGCTGGGAGAGTAGGGATGGATTTGGAAGGAGGTCCCATGAGATCCTCTCAAGGGAAGGGCCACGGGGAGGTGATACCTGGCATGGAAGGAAGTGCCCAGTGGTGACCAGGGTCTCCTTAAAACTGGACCTTTAACCAGAATATGCAATTGCCCAGCGGACACTTCCAGCAAGACAGTTCCCATCACCTTCAACCTAATGTGTCTCAAAGTGAGTCAACTTCTTTCCTCAGTAAACCAGTTCTCGGCTACTTTTCCCACCTTTTTTTTTTTTTAGCACTCACTATGCGGCAGACACAATTTTATGTGTCAGGGACAGAGTAAGCAACAGGGCAGACCCAGTACCTGCCTCATGAAGCCTGTATTCTAGCAGGGAAGGCAGCATTCAAAACATTGACATTGGCATGAGTATTATAAAGAATAGTAATATGACTACTGTTCATCGGGTCCTTAGTTTCTATAAGACACTATTGCCGGCACCATGGGGCACAGAACAGGGAGCCCTGGCTCAACCTGGAAAGGCTCTGAGTGCTTTTCCTCAGCCCCATTTAGTGGCCTTGTCTCTTCTGTATTGTTCCAGATACACACTTTGAAAATTGAGGTCTCTGCTGCTTCTTTCCACACCTGCTTCCTGATCAGTCTCCACAACTTGGTGCTGCTTCCATCAAGATACATTTCACACCAGCCCCACCTCTCTATTTGCTTGTCCCCGTCTAGTCCAGCACCTGTTCTGCATGTCTGGGACAGTATGGCAGTCCTGACCTCCCTGCCTCCAGCCTCCCTTTCATCCTTTCTGGTCAGCACACCTCCTCCAGGTGAACTTCCCAGAAAAGGCTGTTCATCTGCTCAACATCTCGGTCATTAGTTCAACACACGCTTATCAAAGGCTTTCCACTCATTTACAAAAAAAAAAAAAAAAAAAAAAAAGTTGTGTGTTTCCAAAGACAAATCAATGTCTATTTTGTCCGTTGATTGGCACCCAAGGCCCTTCTGCCATTGGCCAGCCTTCCACGAATGGCCTGTCTACCACTTTCCCAAGCACAGCTCCACCTTCCTGGGCTCTCTGCCCCTTAGGTAGTACCCCAATTTCTGGAACATTTTCTGCTCCTCTTCATTGCTGCTTATCAAAATTCTGCCCATTGCTAAGGCCCACATCTAATGTTACCTCTTCCATGAGGCCATCCTGATGAAACCAAGCAGAAATACAGTAGTCGTCTCCCCATCACTAAATTCATTCTGAGAAACGTACACACTGTACATGCATGCATGATGTGGGTCTCACGCACACTCTTATACATACTGCACACACTCCTACAAGCTCCTAAAACCCCAGGAATCTGTGCATATTTGCCATTGGTGAGCCTTGGCTGTGTTCCAGGAACTGTGCTGAGCAACTCAGCCCGATTATCTCATGTAATCATCAACCATCTTACGAAGTAGGTACCGTAATCATATCACCATATTATAGATGAGATCAAAGAGGTTAAGTAAATTGCATAAATAAGGTCACACAGCTAGTAAGTAGAAAAGTAAAGATTCAAATCCAATTCTGACTAAATCTCATGTATGTAATATTACACTGCCATTCATCCAACAAGAATTCTCCTTTAAAGATTTAAATACTCCATTTGCCTTATACAGTGCTTTGCATTCAATATGCATTCACAGTTATATCCCCAGTACCTAACACAGAGCCCAGAACATCTCCTGGACATGCAGTAAATACCTCTGATAGCACGGATGAAATTATTGTTGAGTATCATGTCAAACCTAAATCAGAATAGCTGAAATTGGGGCCTCAGAGTCTCTAGGTTAACAAACATTCCAGGTGATTATTATAGCCAGCCAGCACCTGTTGATAGACTAGCATGAAGCTAGCCCAGGCTCACCATTCTATAAATAGGGAAACTGAGGCCCACAGTAGTAAATGACTTGCCCCTGTTTAGCAACACCCATCTCCTATTCCCAAGTCATCTCTTTGTGCTCTTTTGTTTTTTTGTTTGTTTGTTTGTTTTGCCAATTCCTCTAACTTCAACCTAGCTGTAAGATAAGATACAGTACTAACATTGAGTAGAAAACAAGCCCATATCTCCGTCTGCCCTGTCTAAGGGGATCTTAAATTGGTTTTCCTGTCTCTTCTCTCTGAGGAGGTCCTTACTGATGGCCTCATCTCAGACAAGCTGAGCAGAGGACAGCCTCTGGGCAGCTGACCTAGAAACTCCAAACCACAGCAAGCCAAGTTTTTGACCTGAAAGTGCCTGGTTATTGGGTTTTGCTTAATGCAGATCCATCATCTTCAGAATCTTTTTCTTGCCTCTTCGGAGAGGAGCCACGTTGCGCAGCAACCAATGTGCCAGTGATGTGGCAAAGTTGTTGATCAATAAAGTTCTAGCTGCCCAACCTCGCCCTGAAGCTGTGTTTGCCTGTCTGGTTCTAAAGCCCACTGTCTGCTGATTTCTTAGCTGCTAGGTGATATATTCAAGAGAAAATAAAATTTGGAGTTAGACATACCTAGGCTGATTTCCCAATTCAACCATGTTCTGGTTTTGCGACCTTGACAAATCACTTGCCCTCTCTGAACCTTGGTTTCCTCATGACCATGGTGAGGGGAGCTTTACGGGAAAATCTCTTGTTCTTTTCAGTTCTGAGATCTATGTCGTGTGTCCTATGACCTGGGGTGTCAGATGCTTCTGTGAGCCACATTCAGCCTGATGAAGAGATTGACTTCTGCTTCATGTTGGCCATTCTATGTCATCAGTCCAGCTCACTGAGGCATGAAAATAAATTAGAACCACAGACAGGTTAGGATACACTATCTTAAGAATATCACACTTCTCCCAACCCCTAGTTTTGCTTTGATAATAAACTTCCCTTGCATACAGACAGACAGCAAGACTCTCTGGGAAATCCTCAAGAAATGCCATCCATATGTTTTTGAGTCATTTACACTGAACCCATCATAATATTGTTCTTTGAAGATCCATTTACATTTGTTCTAAAGGCTTATTTTAAAGCTTATGCAAATGAACTAGATTAAGGTTGCATTCTGGAAGCTGAAACTGGGAAATGGGAAGTTCAATTTAAAGCTTGGTGTAAATAGAGTTTCACATGTGTTCTAAATAGTTCTCCCTTCTTAACACAAGCGTCCTCCATTCAACCTCCTGGTACCCCCAGACCAACAGTCCTTCTCTACTAGTGAAATGCTAAGTGGTAGAATTAAGGTGAATGGAAAGAGCAATGGAATGATAGTCTCACTCCTCCCCTATTACCTAGCCGTATGGCATTAGATGAGCCACTGAATTTTCCTAGGCTTCAGTTTCTTCATTTGGGAGCCATCCAAGACCTCAGTGGTTCCCAAATGTTAGCTGCATTAGAATTGCCTGAGGAGAAGATTCTGGACTTCTAACCCTGACCTACTGAATTACAATCTCCAAGAGTGAAGCCCCACAATCTGAATTTTTCACATCCTCTCCACTTAGCGGTCTCTCCTTTCTATACATAAGAGTCTGATTTGTTGCCAAGTACCCCTTTTCAACTCATATTCCCCTATCTGCCTTTTAAACTCTCCTATGCAGTTCCCATTCATCCTATGTCCCCTGTTGTGGACTCTCGGGTGTTTTCTTTGAAGATCAAGATGCATTTGTTGAACTCTGGTTAGATGGAAGAAATCATTCCTTGTCACCCTCAACACATGGGCATGGGATATCTGAAGGGTGGAGTTCGGTGTCTGGCTCCATATGAACTACAGAGCCCTGCAAGAGTCGTTGTGCTGGCCCCACAGGAGCCAACAGACTATGAACAAACACAAAAATATTAAATAAGGGAATTGAAAGACCATGAAGACTGCATCATTAAAATTATATGCATATTAATATCCATATCACAAGCAGGTGATGGGTGAGCAGCATTATGGGCATCTGGATTAAAACTTGGATCTGTGCTCCAATGGGATGGGAAAAGTGAAAATGGAGAACAGAAGGTGAAGCACAAACAAAGAAATTAGCAAAGTGACAAGAGGCCTCCGCACAGGAAAAGAGAGTCTGTCTTTGACCTGAATTGCCTCTTCCTGTTGTTAGGAAGAGAAAGTTGGCCTGTGTTATATAATGCCAAGAGCTGGTTTTCCATTCAGGGTCTGCAGGAATGAGCAACTTGTGGTGAAACCTTTTCCCTGTTCTGCCACTTTCCTGTTCTCACTCAGCCCCAAAGTAGGCACTCTCTGATGATATTTCCAAGAATCTTGTCACTCACTCTCCCATGGGGGCTCTCACGGAACAACGGATATCTTCTTTCTCAGTGAGTGGCTGTTTCCAAGAAGCATGACCTCATTCTAAGGTAAATCTAACAAGGATTACCCTCTCTGCTCCCAACAAGAAAAGGATATATTTTAGCCCAGCAATGCAAAAACAAAAATTTATCTAAATTTGTCTTTCAGGCCATTTTTGTGCTCCCTGTCCCTAGCCCCATCCCCTGTGTCCCATCAAGACACCTTACTAGGGCCCCTCTACCAGCCCCTCCTCCTTGGAGCCCTAATCAGACGAAGGGATTATAATCTTATTGGCCTTCCCTCTCAAGATAAAAGGGGATGCTGGGATAGAGCAATGCTTTGCCCACCGGAATACATCACAAATATAAGCAACATATCTCCTGGGTAGGAGAGGGAGCTGTAAGTGGAGGGCTTTTGTGTCACACTCAAGTCAGAGGACCTAGTGACCACCAAAGGCTGGTCTGGTATATCCAGAAAGACTTCTCTCCAGACAAATTCCAGACCACTACTGCATCACCCAACACAGAATGAATACCATCCCCACTGAGTTTAGCAGTGGAGCACTTCAATTTCTTTCTATCTTGTTTATAAAATCATATTTTACACTGTTGCTTCAATTCAGCCCCATCTGCATTTTCTTCCATTAATCACTGTAGAACTCCCCCATCTTGAGCCTTTATTACCTGCTCAAAATGAATGTGGAGAGAAAACATAATTAGATGCCACCTTTAAAAAATAATATCTTGAAAATAGAGCGATGACTTAAATAAAAAGAGGAGGGAAGAAAAAAACACAATTTGAACTAATGGGCCAAATTACCTCAGGTTAAACTGCATTTTAAATCAGTTGTTTCTTTCTTTCTCTGCCCCCCCTCCATACACTCCCCCTTCTAGCGAATCATGACAAATTCAGAGGCAGCTGGATGGATGATTAGATTTCCTCGTCTCTGCTGAAACAATGGAATATTTCTATAATACTAAACCCGTCAAACTGATCAAAGTGCAGTGTCAAAATTCTAAGTGCTCCTTCTTGTCCAGTCCCCTCAGCTCTGGCAAAATGGAGCACATTTTATTGGCTGGCCCAAAACTCCCTGAGGTGTTTAAACTCTGATACATGCTGCCTGATCTGCAGTGTTGGCTACGATTCTCCTTCAGGTGTTTGCCATCATCCGCACCGGTGACCGGAGCATCCCCTGTAGGCTGGTTTGCCTGCAGAGCACCCCACACACACCTTAACTGTGGTTTCCTTCTCCTCACTCCTGCCCAAATTACAGACGTTGCTAACACGCTGTCAAACAAAGGCAGGTGAGATACCTTCAGGAAGAGAATGCACAGGCCACTGTCAGCACCAGCTGCCTGGATCTCATCATTCCTTAAGACCCAGGTAGGGCACGTGATGCTACCTGCACCTGACACACTGACCGACAGAGCAAACACTACTCAAGAGCTGTTTTGCTTTACCCAGATCCCTCCATGTCTCAGGGCCTCAGTGCCTCCATCTGTAAAGTGAAAGTAATTTAGTGATGTCTACCCAGCCTCCTACACAAAGGTGTTAGGCAGAGGGAGATGAAACGATTTGCAGAGAAGCCCCACAACCATGCCAAAATGCGGTCGAATTAATACTATACGTGTCACCTAATGCTCTGTGGGCAAGTCATATGCAGAAGGCTAGAAATTCACACTGGTGGAATTCACATCTTCAACAATAGCATGGAACGGGGGGAAGGGCTTGACTTTGGATTGGAGTTTTCTTTCTGCTAATTTCTAGCTGTGCGGCCTTGAGCAAGTTACTTGGTCTCTCTGAAAGCCAGTTTCTTCAATTGTACCATCTGTATCATATATACCTGCCTTTCAAGATAGTTGTAGTGTTATGAGAATTCGATAAAATACCTATCTGAGCCACCTGGAACACAGTACGCAGTCAAAAAATCGTAGTTTGATAACTGAAGGTGCTTTGTTTAGGACCCTGTGTGGAAGAACAAGAGGCCCCTCCGCCTGTGAGGATGTCTTGTCTGACACCACATCAGGCCGCTGAGGTGGGTGGAAGTCCATTGCTTCTTTGTCTTCATAAATTTTTCTTTCAGGTAGCTGCCTGCTAATGCAGCAGCAAATCTCTCTGGGTGCTTTTAGCCTTCTTGTCCTGAGCCCTCCTAGGGCTGAGAAAAACACAAAAGGACATTTCTGGGAAGGGAAAAGGAGAGAAGGAGCCAAACATGGGGTGGCTATGGTAACCTCATTTCTCAGCAGATGAGAAACCAGCTCCAGATCTACAGATTAAGTGCTATTAATTACCACCCAGCAAATATTGAACCACAACGTTGCACTCTTAGGGGAAAAAAAAAAAATAGGAAACTCGGTCTGAATACTAACGGACTCCATTAGTGCTCTGTGGAAACCCCGCGTCACACACAGTCCTGCCTTTGACACTGAGGACCCAAGTGAGGTACACACAGGGCATGTCAGGTGAGGCCAGCCCGGGACCTTCTGTGAAACCCGCTTCCAGCTGCGGCCCGTGGCTGAGAATCTCGGAGTGAGGAATCAAGAGATCGCTCACCTGCTCGAAGGAAAAGGACCAGATAAGGCGAGACAGGGGTGGAGGGGGCGACAGGGGCTGTTGGAGGCTTCTCCCCTATGATTAATTCAAAGTTAATTAATTAACTTCATTCGTCTATGCATGAAAATGCGTTGGATTTAGTTCCTGGGCTCAGGTGCTGGTGGCACATGCTTGGCTGCTGGCGGCACATGCTTGGCTGCTGGCGTATGGGAAGGTCTAGGTATACTCGTGTATTTACATTCTCCTGCCCTGGCCAACATTCTGCAAACAGCAACCCTCACTAAGGAGAATGATGGTTACCAGAAGCTGGGAAGGGTAGTGGGAAGGGAGAGATAAAGTGGGATGGTTAATGAGGACAAAAATACAGTTAAATAGGAAAATAAGATCTAATATTCAGTAGTACCACAGGGTGACTGTAGTTAACAGTATTTTATTGCATATTTTAAAATAACAAAAAGAGTAGAATTGGAATGTTTCTAACACAAAGAAATAATAAATGCTTGAGTTGATGGATACCAGTTATCCCGATTTGACCATTACATATTGTACACTTGTGTCAAAACATCACAGGTACCCCATAAATATATACAACTATTAGGTGCCTATAATAATTAAACATTTAGAATTAAGAAACTGAAAAAAGCCTCCTCTAGCTCACTGTGTCTGAAAATGCCCCCCCTCTACTGGAGGATTCCGAGCTGGGGAAGAAGCAGGCACGTACTGTGTGTCCCAAGAGTCTCTCACTTTATCCATCACGGGTATTATTGCCATCGTCCTACCAGCAGGGAAAGAAACTGAGACTCGGAGCTGCTGCAGATTTGCCCAGATCCTTCCCCAGAATCCATGGGACAGTGTGACTTAGGAAACTATCGTCTCTCCCCTCCACTCCTTCCCTAGGCCCCCAGGACTGTGGAGACTGCCCGGGCAGTGATGCAGGCATGACAGAGGAGGGGGACAGTTCACTCCCTCCTCTGCCCTCTCCCTGCCCACTGTGCCTGGTGCCCTCTCTGTGCTTCGGAGCTGCCTTTCTGCCAGCACCCTTTCTGCCCTGAAGGTGCATCCCTACTCCTCCTTACCCCCTTCCTGAGCCCCAGGCCCCATCCCTGCTCCTCCCCACTCCCTTCCTGAGGCCAGGGCCCCAGCCCTGTGTGCTGACAGTCACAGTTGTCTGGCAAGCTGGCCTCCAATCAGGGGACACATTCATTTTCCCCTTGGCAAGCACATCCCCACTCAGCAGCACACTCTCACCCAGATTCCACTGAATCTACATTAGAAAATTGCCAACGGGAGCAAATTGGGAAACTCACTATTTGAGAAAACTTTAGCTCTTTTTATTTTTCCCTGCAATCTAAATAAGGGCACTGCTCCTGAGAACAAAGTTTTCTGATGTAACCAATTGCTGGCTCCCTGGAAAACTAAGCAGGACCTTTCCACACCATGCTTGACGGCCAGTCTGGGGCACTCCCTTTGAGCTCTTCTTCCTGGCAGCGCAGGGTAGGGGAGGACTGTGGGGATATAAGGTGATCCCCAGCAGCCTCTGTCCCAAGGAAATTAGCAAGACCTTTAACCTTACCCACACCCAGGTTTTCTTATCTGTAAAATCAGGAGATTGGTCTAGACCAGTGTTTCCCAACCTCAGCATGAATGACCTTTTGGGTAGGATAACTCATGTCATGGGGGCTGGCCTGCGTATTGCAGAGTGGTTAGCAGCACCCTGGCCTCCCGACTGGAGGCCAGGAGCAGGTGCCCCTGCTCCCCCACTTAGTCGTAGCAACCAAAAAAATCTTCAGATGTTCTCAAATGTCCCCTGGGGACAAAATCGCCCCCAGGTGAGAATCACCAGCCCAGACAATCTCTGAGGGTCCTTCCAGCTCTCCAGTTCTCTGTTTAGAAAGTGATATGAACACCAACAACAGCTTGGTTTGAAATGTCACGGGACCTCTCATCAAATTCTGGCTCTGGCATCTACGTTTCAGCTTTGTATGACTCGTCAAATGATTTCACTGCCATAAGCCTCGGTTTGCTTATCTGCAAAATGGAGGTGATAATGCCCATTTCACAGGGTTCATTGGAGTATTAAATGAGGAAATATGTGTAAAACCTCTGGCATATAGTGTATGGCCCCATAAATGGTGCTATTGTTGCTGTGACTACAACTGAAAGTAAACCAGACCATCTGCTCTCTCTAGACAATCCCTCTTGTGACCAAATCCTCACAAACGCAAGGTAGCCCCCAGCAGTAGCTGTGGAAAGAAAGAAACTAACAAACGTATGCAACATGCACTCTCTGCTAGGCACTACGCTAGGCAGTTTTATAAAAACTCTCAAGCTATGTCAGGACTAATTGAAGATTCATAAACGCAGTGATGACCAGAGAATAAACCCAGACCTCTGCTGAATTGCCAGTGCCTGGAAGGTGGGAGTCTGGAAACACCGGGATGTTCATTTTGTACCTTCAGTATCAGGAAGGATCCCCCTTATCTTTGCCATTAAATGAAGATTATCCATTCATCTGTTACCCATGATAAATGCCATATCTGAGAAAGGAAGCAATGGTAAAGTAATTTTTAGCTGGATTTGCCCACTCAAAAATGAGTTTATGTCTCCTCTTTGGTTTGGTTCTGCCTAAAGGGCAATTTACTTCAGTTCCTACAGAAAGAGACAAGGAAATAATGTCTGTCCTTAAACCAGAGTTACAGGTTTTGATATCCACTTCTTTCCCATTTTCTGGGGCCTGACAGCTGTCTGTTACCTCCAAAGCCACGTTTTCCAATAAGCTCCAATTCCCCGACGCACATTATTGAGATCATATACCTGGTCTGGCCTGTCCCATGAGAGGTTTTATTCTTCAGTGGAAGTATTGATCTGTCACCAGTTACAGGCCTAGTTTCTATATTTAAGTGTCAACAAAGAGTAGGTGGAGGAGGCGGGAAATGGGGCCGGTGGAAGCTCTCTTTCTCTCTCTCTCCCCAGTTGGTCACGCATCGGTCTCCGTTGTTCTAGGATCCCAGAGATGCTTACATGGGCTTATTCTTCTCCTTATCTTTGCTATTATTCCTTCCCGTACTCGTCAACCTCAGATTCACGCTCAGACCCAGCTAATGTTACTACTGACTGCCAGTCTGTGTCATGGGTTTTATCTCATCTAGCCCTCACAGAAGCACATTTTATGACTTTTACAGAGACATAAAAGGTGTCATCAAAGGCCCCAACTAGCAATTGGTAGAACTGAGTTTGCATGTAACCTCCTAGCCCCGAGTTCCAGTGCATGCTCCTCTGTAGGGCAGGAGCCAACAATGGTCCCAGAGGAAAGCCCTTGTTTTCTGAGGATGGGTAAACGTCCCGCTATGAGCCTCCCTGCCAAACTGCTATGCTTGCTGCAGGTGGTACACATTGGCCCTGCCCTTGGCCGGAGCCAGGCGCAGCTGGACCAGAAGACAGCACCGTTCCAACCACCAACCCCATCCTGCCGCAATTAACACTGTCCTCCCCAACCACCCCTAACTCCCATGCATCCTTCAAGAATCGTTCAGAAAGTACCCTTCCAACGAAAACTTCTCTGACCTGCTCATCAGTCTCCACCACTGTGATTCCGTAGCACTTTGACACACTCTGTTACTGACCATATTGCACAGTCTCCTTTATCACTTTCTGTAGTTCCTAGTACATAAAATACTAAATTTCTTTTTTTTTTTTTTTTTTTTTTTGAGACAGAGTTTCGCTCTTGTTGCCCAGGCTGGAATGCAATGGCATGATCTTGGCTCACTGCAACCTCCGCCTCCTGGGTTCAAGAGATTCTCCTGCCTCAGTCTTCTGAGTATCTGGGATTACAGGCATGCGCCACCACGCCTGGCTAATTTTTGTATTTTTAGTAGAGACAGGGTTTCTCCATGTTGATCAGGCTGGTCTCGAACTCCCGACCTCAGGTGATCCACTCGCCTCGGCCACCCAAAATGCTGGGATTACATGCATGAGCCACCACACCTGGCCATATATTTCTTAAGTAAACCAATGGATCACTGAAAAAACAGATCATGAACACAGTGTTTAAAGTATAGCACTTATTTATAAATGACCCCAAGAACCTGCCAGAGATCCCAAAAGTAGAGCTTTTTTCTGATGAAAGCCTGGGACTTGGGAGAAAACAGCTGAGAAACGCCTATTTTCTTCAGATCCACTGATTGATTTCCGTTAGTGCAGTGCTTCCCAAACTCCAGTGTTCAAACATACCACCTAGGGATCTTGTTCTAATGCAGCTTCTGCCTCAGTGGTTCTGGAGTGGGGCTCCCAGGTGATCCTCATGCTGGCCCACACCCTGAGAGGCAGGCACTGACCTCTTCTGGGCTGCTTCCCATCTCACCTGAAGTTGCTGGCTTGTCACTCTGTGCCTGCAGCAGGGCCAGAACCCCCTGGCATCCCTGTGCCATCTGGGTAAAGCAGCTGTTTGCTGTTTTATTTATTCCTTCCCATTATCACTGGGGGAAGAGAATCCATAAGCATGCCACATCTTGTTTACAGCAAGTCTCAGAAAAGTTAAAACTACAATTTAAAAAAAAAAAAAAGCAGCAACCCATTCAAATCACACATATCAGGGAAAAAAGGGCTAAGGGAAATTCATAAAATATTAAATGACACTGTGTCAAGACACAGAAAGGGGCAGAATGGTAATTAAAGTAAACAGCACATCAAAACCCTGGCTAAAACTGTTATTTAAATTGAAAGTAAATGTAGGAACTGATCATGTAGCCTTGTATAAATGTGTTTCCAAGAGCCTTTTAAGAATATTAATGATTATGGAAGTATAATGGCTGAATATCAATGATCGTTTTTATAGCAAGTGACAGCTCAGAGAAAGAAAAAAAACAATCCATATCCTTCCTAAGATGCAAACTGGTTTCATCTCCCCAGCGCATTGCATCCCTTCAAGAGACAGACAGAGGGCTGGGGAAGAGGATTAAGGTGTCTCAGGTGTCTTGAGCTTAAGATGCACCTCTCTTGTGGGTCTGAGGGATGAGAAGGCATCTGGAGAGGGGTCTTGACCATGACTGAGGTCCTTATCCTTCTCCTCAGAGACACCTGCTGAGCTCCAGCTGTGTGCATAGCCCCCAGGCCTCATTACCATCTCTAAAAATACTTACCCACCTTGCCTTAAAGACTCTGAAAAGTTCAGCCCAAAGCCAAAAGTGAAACTGTAAAGTTTCATAAATGACTTTTCTTTTCTTTTTTTTTTTTTTTTTTTTTTGAGACGGAGTCTTGCTCTGTCACCCAGGCTGGAGTGCAGTGGCCAGATCTCAGCTCACTGCAAGCTCCGCCTCCCGGGTTCATGCCATTCTCCTGCCTCAGCCTCCCGAGTAGCTGGGACTACAGGCGCTCGCCACCTCGCCCGGCTAGTTTTTTGTATTTTTTAGTGGAGACGGGGTTTCACCATGTTAGCCCATGTTGGGATGGTCTCGATCTCCTGACCTCGTGATCCGCCCGTCTCGGCCTCCCAAAGTGCTGGGATTACAGGCTTGAGCCACCGCGCCCGGCCCATAAATGACTTTTCAACAAAGGGACTAGAAATTACAGTTTTGAATTGGAGGGTTGCACTCTTACTTCAGAGGTGAAACGCTCAAAATATCTCAAGCTGCCTTCAGAACCCCGGGACTCGTTTTTTCAATATTCACAATGGGAACCAATCTTCCTCCTTCCACGTGGCGTTTCACCAAAGTCTTCTGCAGTATCTGTGAATACAATGGGAAGGCAAGCCCTTTGAGTGCCACACAAAACACTTAAGCATTATTCTTTAACTTCAGTCCAGTCTCTTGCTATCGTCTCCTTTGCTTGGTTTTCTGGTAAGACAAGGGCTTCCCAACGGCCTTTTCCACTCTGCAGTGCCTTGGGGTTAGATCCAAATTCTCCTCGGAGTCTCCTTGAGCACAAGTTTCCTCTCAGCATTACAAGGTTGCCTTCCTCAAAGTGTCTTCTCTCTATGTTTTCTCAGACGGCCGCCAACCCAGAGATGGTGTCCTGGTTCAGAGCCAGGCTGCCCAAGTCAACTCCAGAGAACAGGAATTTGAAGGAAACAGTAACTCTCTCACTGTCTCTGCAGCTGACTACACTTTCCCGAGGCTAGCTGGTGCACTGGATTGGCTGTTGTTATGAGCTGCTTAGTCCTAACTTGCTTAGTGGAAAATGTCACCTAGTCCAGCTGACCAGAGAGCGTGAGGGTTTTGATCACAAGTCCAGCTAACAATGAAGCATTGCTTTGCTTTCCTTTCTTTGTGTGCTTATATTTTCTGAGGGGTCTTCACGAGAAGGGGTGGCTATTTCAAGGACAGGGTCTGGGCATTCCTGCATCGTTGGGCTCAATACAATAATTCATCAAATGATGTATACATTTATATTATAAATTGTGGAATCATTATGAAATCATTGTATTGTTAATAATAGTTTCCTATTAATTACTCTATCGCTCTGGCGATTACTTATAAACCTCCTTCCTAAATCTCTGGCTCAGATTGCCATTCCTGTAGGAATCCTTAGTCTCCAAATGGAGCAGATTGTAAAGACCCCAGGCAGGGCAGCAAGGAGGTGAGATTAATGAGACACCCCTCCCCCATTCCTGGCACTCGCTGGAAACTGGCAGAGAAGCTAGTGAGGTCCCACCCTTCCTGCAGCGATTTCCTTCACCCTCTGACAGTGACTTCTCTCTCTCTTCACTGCTGGGGCCACAGTCCTCAGTTGCTTCCTCAAAGAGCTGCCTGCATCAAAGTAGCTACTGTTTCCTGCATCTTTCTTTTGCAATCCTTTCTGTTCCTTGCTTTTGATCCAGCATATGCTAGGGGGCCAAGCTCTTGTCTTTCAGCTTGTGAATAAATGGAAGCACTTATGGAGGCAGCAGCCACCGTGTGTGATTAGTTTCTTGTGCTTCTCTAACTGGGAGCCAGATGGATCAAGTAGCTCAGGACCTAAAACTGACCTACTTAGAGGCATCAGGTCTGATGAGGTGAGTGTAGCTTGGAAATCCAAAGACCTGAATGCCAGTCCTAATCCTTCCAGCAACAAGGTGTGCAAATTTTGGCAAAGCTTTCTTCCTGTGTGCATTTACTCACCAGACATGGCGCTACGCATTGGGTCTGTAAAGATAAATAAAATCACATCTGTGACCTCAAGAAGATTGCAGAAACAGAAATGTGAGAAGCAGACATGAGAATACATGCAAATTGTGGTAGAAGCATAGCCAAGAGAAGGCTTTGTCCAGGAAGTGATATTCAGGCTGAGTCTTGAAAGACTAAGTAAGCTCTGACACGATGCAAACAGTGGACACAGCGGGATGGACCCTGGGATAGGGTCATTTGAGACCTAGGCAGAGGCCCAGAGGTATGGAAGAGCATGATTTACTCAGAGAATGCCAGACTATCTAGTACTGCTGGAGCATGGACTAAGAGAGGAAATGGAAGGTGGGTCTGGAGAGGTGGGCAGGGCCAGATCTTAGGGAGCTTTGTAAACTATGCTGAGGAGTTGGGAAATGGAGACGTGCAGACAGATTCATTTGTAAGCTAAGCATTCTCGCAGGAGGCAGCAAGAGGGGCTTGAAGGGGAACCAACCTGATTATCAGAGACACCAGTTAGAAAAGTATTGAATGTTGGCCGGGCACGGTGGCTCACGCCTGTAATCCCAGCACTTTGGGAGGCTGAGACAGGTGGATCACAAGGTCAGGAGATGGAGACCATCCTGCCTAACATGGTGAAACCCCGTCTCTACAAAAAATATTAAAAAATTAGCCAGGCACGGTGGTGGGAGCCTGTAGTCCCAGCTATTTGGGAGGCTGAGTCAGGAGAATAGTGTGAACCCGGGAGGTGGAGGTTGCAGGGAGCTGAGATCGTGCCACTGCACTCCAGCCTGGGCAACTGAGCAAGACTCTGTCTAAAAAAAAAAAAGAAAGAAAAGCATTGCATGTTGTAAGCCAGGTTTTCTTTACCCGGGGACTATCGCCATTTTGGTTCTTGGTTGCAGAGGCGGCCTGGTGCGTTGTATCGTGTTCAGCTGCATCCCTGGCCTCTACCCACTTAAGGCTAGTAGCAATCACTTCGTTGCGACCATCAGAAACTGTCTCTGGATGGTGTCAAATGTCCCCTAGGCGGGGAAGACAAAAATCAACCATGGTGGAGAACCACCAGTCTAAGCAAACTTACAAAGTATGGAATGAGCTCAGAGCTGCGAGGATGGGCAAGATTGAAGATACCTGCAGGAGTCAGGTTGAGAGGAAGGCGTGATTGACCAGACATTTAAGGTGGGGAGAGGGTGGAGGCCAGGATGGCTCCCTGATTTCTGGTGGACAGTTATGGGATGTTGATGGTGCAGAGATGATGACAAGAGGGAGGAGAAGGTGAGTAACTCATTTGGATGTGTCACACTCGAGGGGCCTGTGGACCCCCATGTGGACGAGTCTAGTCGGCAGGCAGCGGGCTCTGCGGGGCTGAGGGCCGTGGCCACAGGCTAGGTGGAGACATGATGTAAATGTCTCAGGGAGTGATGAGTCTACTCTGAGGAGACGATTTCTGAACGAGAAGATGGCTGAGAATAGAACCTAGGGACATCAATATTTAAGTGGCTGGGGACAGGAAGGAGAGTGAGGACAGGGACTGAGAAGGAATGGAAACTCTGGAGGAGGGTGTCCCAGAAAGAGGACAACAAAAGAGAGTTTCCAGAAGAAGGAAGTGAAGAAGGAAGCCACCACAGAGCCAAATGTCACAGAAATGTCAAGGAAGGGAAGGGTGGAAAAGTGCCTGCCAGATTCCTCAAAGGACTGGTTTAGGAGCAGATGAGCCTATGAACTCGAAGGATTTGGAAACAGTTAAAAGCAGCAAACATGGCGTGCTCTTAGTAATTATGATTAGGGCTCCCTCCCTTGTGCTTCTAGCCGCAGGAATCTCCCAAGCTCGTAAAATAACAGGGGACCCTGGGCTGTGAGCTTTTCTCCTGTCGGGTGGAGTGCGCTGGGTCCCATGAATATCTACGGAGCCCCCAGGTTCACACCCACTTGTGAGCTCCTGGCCAGCACTGCTTCCATGCTCCAGCAGCAGAATGCCAGGGAGCTGCTCCTGTCTTGCCTGCCTGTCTCATTGTTTACAGGGACAGTACCCGGGCTTGTTGCAGGTAATCACTCCCTGAGGCTGCAAAGGAGAAGCACCTATTGACCCTTTGACTCCCCCCCCCCCCTCCGTGATGCTGGAGGGCTCTGGGCAATCTAGAAGAATGACGCCAATTTCGACTTCCTGTCTCTCCCACAACATGTCCCTAAAATGATCCTTGTGACACCTTTTGTTCCTCACCAGGCTCCACTTCCTGTTTCTGCTTCTATATCTTCCCACATTTTATCCGTGCACTACCTCTTTTCCCTAAAACAATTCGATTTGTTGTTAAACCAACGTTCTTGTTTCTTAGAAGTCTACTTCCTAAGAAAGGCTGAGCCACAGTCTACTGGGTCTGTCTTTCTTCACGACCTCTTAGACTCATTCTTCATCTTTTTGCTCCAACCGCACATTCCACAGGACTCAGTCTGGACTAAGAAGGCAGCCATTCTGCCAGAGATGAGGGAAGATGGCCCAGTTGTGTTTTCTGGCCTAGAGGGTACTACCCCTCCCCAAGGCCCATTCCAAGCCTGCAGCAGGCATGCCTGCCCCAAAAGCCTCCTCCTCAAGATCTCCTCAGCAACAGGACAACCCACTGCCTAGCCACTGCCCTCCTCCCTCTGCCCCGAAAGCTTTGCAGCTAGCCTCTGCTTCCTGATTACACATGGCACCTTGAGAATGGGGCAGCATCTGCGGGGTGCAGGGAATTCGGGGAGGCAAGCTCAGGCCTTCCCCACTTGAATTAATGCAGGAAAGAAGAGAGGCTGTGGAGCCAACACAGAAGGGACCTGGGGGCCCTCCCTCCCAGGGGACCAAGTTACTTACTGAACTGGATCCTCCTGCTTAAAGCTTAACAGGCTTCATTCCACTGACAAGTACTCAGGGCTTCTCCTGCCTCCTTTCCCCTCCCTATACAAAGAGTCAGGATGGTCCAGGTTCCTGTGGGCCCTACACTGGCCCCACTTCAGCCTGGAAGCTAATTCCTGTGTGCAGCAGGTGGCAAGCAGTCTAAATGACATCATCTCACTCGGGCGACCGGACGCCCTGAGCTCCACAGGGGCCAGGCAGGGTGCTTGACCCTGGGAATAAAGCAGTAAGATGCACCCCTTCCTGCTCTGGAAGCCTACACTCCCCTGGGGAGCACATCCATGGTCAGCATGCTTTACCATGCTTTATCCGTGCACTGCCTGGGACTCGCACTCTCATGCACAGTAGAGGCATGTGCAGTGTGCTGCAGGAGAACACTGAGCCCCGGCACAGCCCACCAGGTAGGCGATATTTCTCCCTGGTCTGCAGATGGTGAGGCTCGGGGGCTTCAAGTGACTCATCCAAGATTACAGAGCTATTTAGAGGTCCTCTGACCCTGTACCTCCTGGTGTCCCAATTATTTCATGGGGCCAGCCACCACAGCTGTGACGGCCACACCTTGTCCATCTGTGGCCTTGCAGCCTCTTTACCCCACTGCACCCAGGCCCTCTGTGACTCCGATATACCAGTCACATAATGGATTGCCTTTGTCCCAGTGTCATGCCAGGTGCATCAGGAAGCTCCGGCTTCTCTCAGAGCTGCTGGGTGTGGGGCTGCGGGAGAAATGCTCACCCCCGAGGCAGCCCTACTTCAAGCCAATTCCTTCCCTCTGGGTCTCCTCATCGCCGGAGTCTGGAGACCCAGGGCTTCCAATCCGCATGCCGCTGCCTGCAGATGTCTCTCCCAGGTCTGTAAGGGATTCTCAGTCAGGCACAGTTGTGTCCACATGCTCATTCCCCCTCCGAAAGTCCTTCGTGTGGTTCTTTTGTCCTCACAGAGACAGTTAGCGTTTCAGTAGCAATTGTGAAAATGGATGGAGCTAAGTCAAATCTGATTTTCTTTGGGAAGAAAATCGAATTCTCCACTTTGTGAGGCAGGCAGAGAGATGAGAAGGAGGAGGACCACGAAAATGCAACTAACCCAGGGTGGGAGGACCAGACCCCCTGAGGGACGGGGGAGGAAAGCTGTGTAGCCAGGCAGGGTGCAGGGTACAGCCGCTGAAGACAACTGAGCGCCTCCCACCTTCAGGCCTCCAGACTTACCGTGGACACCAAGTCCTCCAAGTTGAGATTCAGCCTAAGCCAGGAGTCCACTGTGAATTGTTTATTCATTTCAGTTTAAGATCTGTAAGCTCTGTAGCCTTCCTTCTCAGATTGAGGCCACCAAAAAGACATTTCTGGTGGGAAACACTTTCCTAGGGGTCTGGGAGGTGAGGAAGGAGAGACAGCCAAGCTTCTAGAAGCGGCCTGTGGTGGCAAAGCCAGCCTGCTGTGTGCAGGGAGAGTGGCCAGCTGGCCTCCACAGGGAACAGCCACAGAAGCTGCCTCTTCTGGGGCCACACCCAAATGCACAGGAGCCCTTGCTGTTTCTGTCAATCATTTCACGAACAAGGATGGAGTGGTTTTTATGGATCAGGCTCCATGCTAGGCACTGGGAATTCAAAGCTAAGTCTCTGCCTTTCGGGGCACTCCATCTGTCAGGGAAGATGAACATATCCAGATGAGCCAAGGTAGGCTATGCAAAGATCTGTGTTGGAGGCGTGTCCCAGAAGGTAAGGCGGCTCGGAGAAAGAAGCAGTTGACCTCCCTGTGTGAGTGAGTGAGAGGTAGAACTGTTCAAGAGCCGGGACATCACAGCCAGGTCTTAAAGGATGAACAGGAGTTTTGCAGGAAGAAAGTGGAAAAGCAATGGCACAAGGAATGGCAAAAGCAAAGATGCAGGGCACAAGAACACATGGCATGCGTAAGCCAATACAGAGTTTTGCTAGGAGAAGGGAAATGATAGGAGTGGGAAGAAACAGCTGGAAAGGCAGGCTGGAGCCTCTTATAAAGAAGCATCTTGTGGCTGGGTGCAGTGGCTCACACCTGCAACCCCAGCACTTTGGGAGGCCGAGGCGGGCGGATCACTTGAGGTCAGGAGTTCGGAACCAGCCTGGCCAACATGGCGAAACCCCGTCTCTACTAAAAATACAAAATTTAGCCAGGTGTGGTGGTACATGCCTGTAATCCCAGCTACTCAGGAGGCTGAGGCAGGAGAATCGCTTGTACCCAGGAGGTGGAGGTTGCAGTGAGCCAAGATCACGCCACTGCACTCCAGCCTGGGCAACAGAGGGGGACTCCGTCTAAAAAGAAAACAAAGGAGGCATCTTGAGCAGTTCAGACTTTTTCATAAAGCCAGCAGGAGAGCCCCAGAGAAGTCCAGGGAAATTTCTGCGAAAAAAATGTAGAAAATATGTCAGAGATCTTTCATGAATTTGTGAGAGATTTGAGACTTATCAGCTCCCCTAGAATCACTGAATGTCAGAGCTTTAAGAAACAAGAAAGTCCATATTTGTGGTTGTCAGGCTGGGTTCAGTGGAGCCTTGGGGTTCCACAGAAGGGCCTTAGAGACCCACACTGGGATGCCAGGGGTTAGAATGGAGGGAGGGCACTCAGAAGGGCATTCTCCAGGGCCCTGTCCATTGCAGTCCACGTGTTTCCATGCTTATCTTTATAGATTTGCTTTGATTCATTCAAGAAGTATTTATGGGGCATCTCTTCTATTTGGGTTATTATAATTTGATTGGAAAACTTACATCATCAGAGAAGCTGGGGGTGAAAGTTATTGACACAGACCAACTGCCTGATTCACAGATAAGGAAACTGAGACTCAGCAAAGTGAAGCAACTTGACCAAAGTCCCTCAGGGAGTTGGTGGCCAATCCTGACGCCTCCCCTCATGCTCTCTGTAGTCCCTGGTCCTGCCTTTGTGCAGGCTGGACCCAGGACACAGAGCATCACCAGCCCAGCACATCCAGTCCAGCAGCAGCCTTGCAGCGAGGGCAGGGCAGGCTCAGGGTCCAGCCTGCAGCAGTGCACCCTGACAAGCCTCCTCCAGACAAGGATGGCCTCTACCACCATCATCCGAGGAAGGCAGGAAAGCTACTGAGCACACACACACACTCAGAAGAAGGTGAGGACAGCCAGCTTGGGGATGAGCAGGGGCAAACCCATGGGCCTGATAACATTTTTGTTTATGGACAGGCAACAGTGAGATATATGGAGATGTCAAGAAGAAAATGCCCATGCGGGTGTTAGCACCGTTCCCAAACCATGACGGATTCCTTTGTGCCCAGAGTCAGTGAGTCAGGCCGCTAATGCATAGGGCACCGAAATGAACCCTTTTGTTTTGCTTTGATCGCTCCTGATAGCGCACTCTGCCAGAGATATCATATCTTTGATCTCTCGGCACTGATGTTAAGTCTCTGGAGCACACTAGCATCTCCTTGAGATTAATTCTTCATGGCATACAAGGCACCACGCTGTCCTCTCCCATACATCACACTGGGTCACGTGACTTTCTGGCCTGCTGCCTCAGTGGTTACCCACAGGCTTAAGAAATAACCCCTAATGTCCTGCCTTCTCCTGGCCACCTCTCACCTAATACCCACATTGGTTAAAACCCCATTAAGCAGGCACCAGAAGACAGGCCTTTGGTTCCTGACTCGGCCACTTTCCACCTAAACCCCTCACCTCCCTGAACCTCATTCTCCTTATCTGAAACACCGAAATAAGAATATCTACTTCTGCACCTAGCACACTACCTGACACAAAGTCAGGTAGTGAATCATTAAGTGAATGATTAATTAACCAGTTGATCTGTGATAAAGAGGAATGCAGGAAATTTGTTTTTATGGTTATTCAAAATCTATTAGTAAGAACCCTTGGCCCATAGGCAGGTCTAATGATCCTAACCCTTATCTAATAGTAAGAACCCTTGGCCCATAAGCAGGTCTTAGTCTTGCTTCCCAATCTCAGCATTCAAAAGATGCCTCATTGGAATTCAAAAAGGAAGAGGGAAGTTTTAAGAAGGAAGGCAGCTAAAACTACACCTGAATTCACTCTCAACATGACATATCTACAGAACAGCTGAAGAAACTTCTTCACCCCTCAGGGATAGAAACGTGTTGCTCCAGCTGGAAATTCATGGCGCCCACCCATCTCAAGGGCAGTCCCTCCCAGATCCTGCCTGGATGTTTGGAGAGAGCTGATAGGGAGTGACATGGCTCCAAACCTCCAGGGTGTCCATCTGCTGGCTCACTCACTCTGCATCTTGTCCATAAGAGACATGAGCTATGACAATAAGTCTGCTTGTGTATGTGTGTGGGTGTGCATGGATCTGTGTGTGTACTAGTTGGGGCCTGTCTTAGGATCAGGTTAGCATATTATAGCACAGGTGTTTAAAAGAAAATGAACCAACCTCCGGAAGACAGAAATAAGAAATCTTACATAGAAAGCGATCTTCTCCTTGCCATAGCAGAAGCAACCTGCCTCTAAAGGGTGAAATGGGGGTGATGTTCTTCCCCACATTGTCTCTTAAGTCAAGTGGGAACAGTTGGGGTAGGTGGTGATCTGCATCTCTATCTCCAGAAGGAGACTTGGTTTTGACAAAGAGCCAAGCAAGACACAAAGGCTCAAATGGAACAGGCTCAGCATTTCTCTTTTCATGTGTGGCCTTGGAGCTGCCTACACCTCTTTTAATCATCATGGAGCTTATGAAAGCAATCAGATCATCGGTCTAGTTTTCTGCAATTATGTTCTTGAATAGAAGAAAATTCCTAAAAACCTTAGGCAGAGAGAAAACAATGATGGTTTTTACCTTCATTTAAAGTATTTTGAGTATTTTGTTGATTGTTGGACTTCTTCCCAAGTTCCGAGTCACAACAAGCATCTGTGCAAGTCTTTTTCTTCCATCTTTCCTTCTTCCCTTCTCTTTTCATATTGTACCATTTATGTAACTCAATGAAAATTAATTCTGCATCTATTATTATGTAATCATGGTCTAGGTACTAGGAATATAAAAGAATGACACAGTCATTACTCTCAAAAATCTTACAGTATAGAAGAGTAGAAAATGTTATGTTTGCTGAAGTTGAGATCCACTAAGGCCTTTATTTTAAAAGCGTAGAGGAGAAGGGTTTAGGAAATGCTTTCTTGCCTACTAAGGGAGGTGTGAGGTAAATGTTGGCACCAGCTGCTTAATGATGCCACAGAGCATGTGTGTCTGGAGGCCGAGGAGAGTTGATTTTTTAAAATTGTTACCTCTTTATGCTAGAGTGAAATGAAACAGAGCCTGTCCCCTCCCTTCTTTGCCTATTTCTAGCTTCCTCTCCACAGCTCCCACTAATGCTGTGTTCTCTGGCTCAGCACTATTCCCTTTGCCTTTCATTCTACTCCACAAACATAGCTTAGCCCCTACTAAATGTGTGTCTGTCTCTGCTAGGAGGGCTGTGAAGGTTTCAGTGGGGGAAATCCAGCTCCGTATGCTAAGAACCTGCAATGTGCCAGGCTGCAGGCTCTGTGATATATGCCTGGGACAGAGACAAACCACAGTCCCCACCCACTTAATCTCAGTCAAGTGGAGAGTCCAACATGTGTCAAATACCTCAATACCAACCGTACACTATGTGCAGCCACAGAAGACTGTAAGAAGAATAGATGAAGAAAGGTCAGTTCCATCGTGGGAGACAAAGGATGGTTTCAAGATAGAGGTGACACTCGAAGCTTACCATCTAGTAAGAGAAATGAGATTTTGTGCAGAAATCCCCATGATGCAAAGGAGTGCTTCCTGAAAAGTGATATTTGAGCTAGACCTTGCCAATGAATAAAATTTTCAACATTCATTCGTTCATCCAACAGATATATACTGAGTAATTAATGTTTTCCCAGATAAGGGGGAATGCAGTAATTTAGAAGAGAGACAAACATCCTTGCCCACACAGAGCTTACATTCCAGTGGAGAAGACATAAAGTACATGACATACATGAGTTAGAGCATGGCTCAGCACATTTTTCCTGGAAAAGGCTAATCACTAGTAAGTGAATATTCTAGTCTTTATAGATCTTGTGATCTCTTTAGCAACTACTCAGTTTTGCCATTGTGGCATGAAAGCAGTCATAGACAATACATACATGAATAAGCATGTCTGTGTTCTCATAAAACTTTATTTACAAAAACAGGGAGTAGACTGAATTTGGCCCCAAGGGTCATCGTTTGCCAACCCCCGATACAGTGTAAGGTAGATAGTCAGAAGAGCTAAACAGAAAACATAAATCAGGAATAAATAAATACATACAAGAAATGTTGGAGAAAGGGCTTCAAATTTCAGTAGGGAAAAAAAATCCCCAAAAGGTGAATGAGACTTCCTGTAGGAAGTGAGAGAGTGAACCATGCAGATGGCCAGGAGAAGAGCCTTTTGGGCAGAGGGAACAGCTAGTCCAGACCCCAGGGAGTGGAATGAGTCTGCCAAGTTCAAGTGTCAGCTGAGGGCTGATGACTGGAAACTGGATGTTTTCAGGCAGATAGACTGGGATGGAGGAGAGAAGTGACAGCAGGTGCTTGAGGAACAGTTTGGCAGGAGCATGAGGTGTATATGGTAGAGTTATAGACAGAAGACAAGGCTGGAAGTGGAAACCATGACATATCATTGGGAGCCTTGACTGCCATGCTAAGGGGTCCTGACATTGTTCATAGGGAAGGACTTCCCTGAGAACCCTTCTCTTCTGACCAGAGTACTCACAAATGGTTCCAGAACACAAACAGGCTTTTGGACTGTGAGTCACCATCCTGGTATCAGCCACATGGAGCTGTCCTACGTCAGGGACTGTGCTGGTGACCCAGATGGCTCTGCACAGGTGTGAAGCTGCAGCTGTCCCTCCAAAGCACCCTGTTATCATCCTTCCTTCAGTATCAGGGCCTCCTTGCCAGACCCTAGGGGAGAGTGCAGTTATGGGGACTCAAGCTCTTCCCCTGACTTCTCTCAGCAAATCCAAAATAAAGCCTTGGCCTTCAGTCTCTGTCTTCTTGAGCAGGCTTCTTTGCTATTGCCAGAGAAGCACCTACTCTGTGCCATGCACTGTGTTAGATGTCTTGCGTGTGTTATCTTATTTATTCCACGTGATTTTTTTTTTTTTTTTTTTTTTTTGAGACGGAGTTTTACTCTTGTTGCTCAGGCTAGAGTGCAATGGCGCATCTTGGCTCACCGCAACCTCTACCTCCTGGGTTCAAGCAATTCTCCTGCCTCAGCCTCCCGAGTAGCTGGGATTATAGGCATGCGCCACCATACCCACCTAATTTTGTATTTTTAGTAGAGACAGGGCTTCTCCATGTTGGTCAAGCTGGTCTCAAACTCCCGACCTCAGATGATCTACCCGCCTCGCCCTCTCAAAGTGCTGGGACTACAGGCATGAGCCACCACACCTGGCCTCATGATTCTTTAAGGAAGGTGCTGTCTTGTGGAAACTGAGGCTAAGCACGATCAGTGTCTTCCCCACAGTCGAACCAAATGAGAGCCAGAATTTGAGACTAAGTCAATCTAGTCTCAAAGTTCTTTCCAAATCGCCATGTTGTTTCTCATTCAATCTGTCTCAGAAAG
The DNA here is from genome assembly GCF_003255815.1 of Theropithecus gelada. Classification (NCBI taxonomy): domain Eukaryota; kingdom Metazoa; phylum Chordata; class Mammalia; order Primates; family Cercopithecidae; genus Theropithecus; species Theropithecus gelada. The sequence continues at coordinate 117,951,589 of NC_037682.1, read as the reverse complement.
CACTTTGGCTCCCAGCCAAAATTGTTCTCATTTCAGGGCTCCCTCCCTTGCCAGCTCGGCTGGTGCCCAATTAGCTTCTTCCCTAGGAATCCCAGTTTCTCTCTCTCCCCTCTCTCAAGCACATGAAATAGACCTTTCTCCCAGACTGTTCCCCGCCCCCACCCTTTAACATATGACTCTAGATCTTCCTGCTCTCCTCTGCCCTTTACTGGACGCTCTTCTCCTCCAGGTCCCCTCACTATCTTCCCCCACCTTCTCCCAGGCATCCTCTTCAATGCCAGCCCTACAGCATCACCTGCGTGTCCCCTGGCCCAGCCACAAGCCAATTCCTTTCTCTCTCATGAGGGTGATCATAACTGGTTTTCCCAGGACAGTCTTGGCCTGTGCCTGCAGCCCTAACATAACTATTATAACTCTCATTCACTCTCAAGAGTGTCTGTGTCTGGGTGCTGAATATCTTCACCTACACTGGGCATGGGAGTGAACACTAATTTAAACCCTCAGATTTAAGTTGAAAATAATTTTGTTTTTTGCAATTTTTCACCCACCTAATATTTTTACTTCCTTAGATGCACCCTGCAATGTAGCATATTTCATCCAGGCCTGATTTTTAACTAGAGTGGTAAAATCCTTCTTTGAGGGATTTGGGATTTCACTGACATTTAGAACTTCATATCTCCAGGGAATCAGGCAGATACAGCCCCACCATGCAAACACAAAACCTCCTGCATGCAAACACTACCATGAGGGCTGGTGGGACAGGCAAGGACTGCAGAGTCTCACCAGGTCCAAATCCATCCCCTCAGCAAATATTTATTTGGCACCTACTATTCTGAGCACTGGAAAGACATAGTGGACAAGACAGATTAAGCCCCTGCCCTCAAAGAGCTTACATTCAAGTGGGAGCTCAGACAATTTACAAATAAATATATGCTATGTCAGGCAATAAGTTCAATGAAGAAACATAAGACAAAGTCAAGAGGCAGGAAAAATAGTAAGGACCAAGAAGCTGAAGAGGAGCCTGCAGGTTGGCTTGAGAAGTGGCAAGGAGGTTAGTTCAGCGAAAGCAGATGAGTCAAAGGGGAATGGGTAGGAGCTGAAATCGGAGAGGCAGAGACACCAGACCCTGACCCTAAACCGTCGAAAGTTTGGAGAGAGGAGCGATTGGATTCAACTGACATTGCTACATTGAATAAGGATGGCTCCTCTGGCCACTGGATTGAGAAGAGGCTGAAGCAGGGAAGAAGCAGGGTGTCTCTCAGGAGCCTCATCAGATGCAAGGTGATACTGTCTTGGACCAGGGTAGGGGCAGCAGAGATTGTAAGAAGTGGTCATTTTCTGGATAAAAGATTGAATGAGAAGCATGAAGGAAAGGCATCAGGGATGACTTCTAATGTTGTGGCCTTGGAAGCCACAAAAGGAAGCATAAGTTGCCATTGGCTGAGATAGGGATGATTTTGACAGGGTCTGGAGGGAGGGGCTGTGTGGCAAAGGCAGGAGTTGGCTGTGGATGAGTTACATTTTAGAAACCTAGGAGACGTTCAAATGGAAATGCCCAGCAAGGAGGTAGACTTCAGCATGCAGGTGGAACGAAAGCCATGGGACTAAGTAAGATCACCCAGGCAGTGAATGTAGACAGCCTGGAGAAGCCCTGAGGTCCTCCAACATTTGGGAATAATAGAGATAGGGAGGAACTAACAAAGGAGATGGAGAAGGCGTAGCTGTAAGAGTAGACCCATAAGAGATTGCTTTCCCAGAGGCTAAGAGAAGAAGGTGTTCTAACATAAGAGCTGGCCATTTGTGTCAATAAGGAGTTGACCATTGGATTTGTCAACATGGAGTCATTGGTAATTTAGGAAGAAGCCGTTTCAGTGGCTTACTTTTCGATTTGAGACAAAACCAGAATAAGTGGGTTACCGAGCATCGGAATGAAGGGAAATGCGTTCGTCTAGATGGAGACAGTGAGAGACAGCTCTTTTGAGTTCTGTAAAAGAGAACACAGCAAAGGAGCTATAGCAGGAGGAAAACAAACATTGAGAAAGCTTTCTCCATTAAAAAAAAAAGTTAGAGATACTACAGCATATTTTTAAGAAGATGATTAAATAAAGGGGGAATGATGACTCTGGAGGGAAAGGAGACAAACGTTTGGATCAATGCCCTTGAGTGGGAGAAGCGGGCTGGGATTCAGCATCAGAGAGGAGGGCTTGGCTTCCTGGGGCAGAAAGACTCAGTGAGGCTCCCTGGTATCATATCAATGGGGCTTCTGGCCGGGGCGGTGTGACCCTAATCCTTAGCAGCTCTGCCCATGGCTTCCCTGCCCCTGGTGAACTTGGCAAATCACTTATTGTCTAATTCTCAGGTTCCTCATCTTAAATATTAACTTACCATGCCCACGGCAAATGATTACTGTTGAGAGTAAATAAAATATGTGTAAAGCACAGCACTTATCCTTAACAAGTTAAGGCTAGATCCTTTCTACCTTCTTTCCCCAGTTTGCCCTCCAGCATTTCTCTGAGGACTTCTGACTCATCCAGAGAAACTTGGATGGCCCTTCCGCTGCTAATGCTACTTAAAGGCCAGCAGGGCCAAAAGCAGGCACAGCCAAGTGCTTCCAGTGCCCCCAAACACCCCCGTCCTTATATTTGTCTCAATAGCTTAGTGTCTATGATTTGGTGAGTCATCTTTCTATGGCAATTTTTCATTTCCGTGCAGCCTCTTGGAGTTGGGTTCCGCAACTTGCACCTGCATGCAGCTAGGATCTTCAAAGAGCTGCTTCCCACTGAGTGAGCCCAGCCAGGGAGCCCCTCCCTCAGAGCCACAGCACAGAAGAGGTGGGTGTCTGGCTGCAGTTCTGGGTGGGCCCCGCCTGCCTGAGCCTGAGGCAAAGGGCAGAAATGTGGCTGCAGGAGATGGAAGGGTGTGAGAGAGCCCAGAGCTGGGATGCAAGCCCTTCTCTCAGCCCAAACTCTGGTGATGCTGCCTTGCCCAGGTAGGAGATCGCTGAATCTCTGACCCAGAAAGACAAAGCTCTTGTCATGAGGAAAGGGACGTTTTAACTTCTATCCACGAACCTCCCAATGAAAAAATGTAAAGTTCTGTCAAAACAGGTTAGCATATTAGCAATCACGGCTCACTACCATCTGTATTTGTTCCATTTGTGCCGTTTATGATGGTTATCCACATTAATTATTTCACTGCTAAAGTCCCTTCTAATTTCTGAACACTGTTATTTCTAAGAAAGATGGATATTAAATATGCCACACATCAGCGCAGGGTGGCATTACAGCATGCCATTAAGTTCAGATGCTGAGACTCAGTAGAAAATCATTTTGCTATTTGTAATTGCAATAAAGTGTTTTATGTTGTGGCTCAACATGAAGAATAGCACTGATGGAAACTGACTTCTTAGTTTGGCAATGACCCTGAACTCACTAAAACAGATGAGAACCACTAGGTGGGGGTGACTGGCCAGCAGGAGGACAGAGATGAGTCAGGACGGAGGAGAAGGTGTGTGGTGACAGCCGTTCCCAAGCCTGGCCACGCCAACCTGCCTGAGCAGAGTCTACAAGGAGCAGTTCCCCGCAAGAACTTCCAGAGCATTTAAGTCAATAGATCTAGGGTAAGGAGCAGCCAACAGCTGGAACATTCTATCACTGCTGGTTCACATAGCCACTTGTACAACAGTGGCACCTTCAGAGCAGTGACCACTGTCAAAGTACCTGAGCTTATAAACTATAATCACACTTCCACTATTTCATTAAATAACATGACAGCCTTGGATGGGAGCTGTTATTGTTAACATATCCAAGACACCATAGAATAATTAGCTTCCCTCCTAACTCCCAACCTCAGCCTCCCAAAAGGATACCAGTGGGTTCAACAGTTAAAGTCCAGGGAGGACAACCTTGAAGGTAAGGACCAGCGTGAAGGTCTAAGGAAAGCAAAGGAAGCTCCCTCTGTGGTGTTCTTTGTTGTAAAGTGATGTTTGAGATGGTGATCTGACCTGGGTGAGGAAGGATCAAATGCTTCTTCCAGATCCCTTCCGGTTCAAGCACATGTTCATCCTCCCATTGGTCATTCATCTGTCAAAAACGCACCCAACCAGCTCAGCATGCACTGAGCTCTATGCCTGCCTAGGCTCAGCCCCACCTTCCCCGGTAACCAGAGCAAAGAAGTCAGCAGCCACAAGCCAGGGAAAGGAAGCAAAACAGGCACCCACTGCAAATAATGGGTGGATCCCATCTAGATGAGGTCCAGGATCAAATGAAAATCAGCTGGCGTGAATCAGCTGTTACTCTCCCCCACGCCTGCCCGCCACACACATACACTCGCACTCACACTCAGGCTAGCAAATACCTTCTTTGACTGATATGGCCAGTTTTTAGATGAATTTGGCTGTTTCTTCTGGGGAGATAGCTCCCCCTGGTGTTTGGAGGCCCAGGTTTTCACAGGCCCCAGTGAGTGTCCCCAGCAATCTACTGTGCTCAACCAGTATCACTTAGATGGGAGCTAGAGACCCATAAAAGTCAGTCCCTGCCTGTTTCCCTGGGATGTGGCTGAGCTGTGTCATCTGAAACTGCCTTTGTCTCCTGAGCTCCAATGCTAACCTCCCTACCTCCTCAATGCTGTGGTTCTGGGCAAAGTTGCTGAAACTCTCACAGCCCCCATCCCTCACCTATAAAAATGCGGGAGATAACACCAAGGCAGTGTTAGCGTGAGATCAAATAATAACGAAATGGCACCTAGCTCAATGCGTGACACCTAGCAGGTGCTCCATACATACTAGCTGCTTTGCTCTTTTTAGTTTAAGGGTTTCAAAATCTTGCTTTCCAGCTCCCTCCCTTCCCCTATTTTCCTCCCCCTCCCTCTTCTTCCCAAATCTTCACCCTAACCTTTCTCTTTCTTTCATAGCCCCCTCCTGTCTGTATCTCCTTCTCCCCTCCTGTCTCCCTCTCCCTCTCTCCATCTCCTTTCTTCTTTCTCCTTCTTTCTCATCACCTCTCGCATTCCCCCTCACCTCCCTGTCTACCTCTTTTTCCCACAGCTCTTCCTCCGCCCTTCTCCTGCCCAATCTCGTGCCTAAGAACTAACATTGGGTGTACGGAGGGTACTCTCCAAAGATAAATTGCATCCTGTGCTAAGTCAGAGAGGAGCCATTTTTCCACTAGTCAATAACACTGCAGATTGCTCTTGTATTCTTCAGAGGAGCACCAAGGGCTTTTCTGCGTACTTGACAGTGGAACACTGGCCCCTCTGCCACCGTGTTCATCGTGGGTGGTGTTTGAACATTCTCTGTCTTCCCTCTTGCTCTTGTGCGTTCTCTCTGATGTTTGCCTCCCCCGTATTCTCTTTTCCTCCTTTGCCTGCCCTCTCCTTATTTCTAATCTCATTTTTTCTCTTCTCTTTTGTACGTTTCATGTGCTGTAGTCCCTTTTCCTCTTGTTTTTGATTTGCAAAATGGCCCATGTTCTCCTATATTCCCAAACTGCATTTTCTCAAGCAGCCTGCGATATTTCTTCCCTGTCACTGTAAAAGCTTTTTCATCTCCATTTGGAGGCATTTGCCCTGATCATTTCTTTCCTTAAGATCACAGTGATGAGCCCATGTGGTCTTGAGCTGTCAACAATCCACAGGAAAGGAGAGCACTGACTTAAAACTTGCATTTTAATTTGGAGACCCCCTCAGAGGCTGGCCAGGGCAGAGCGGAAGTACAGCAACTGGCCCAGAACGGCCCCGGTTGTGCACTGAGATCTTTGGGAAGATCTGAAAGGAAGGAACCTGAAAGTGCTGAATAGTTTTCTTCCCCCACAAAACAGAGGGGGATAGGGTGAGTAGCTCAAGACTGCTTTTCTCAACCGATTTCTTCCTTTACACAGTTCCCTTGAAAGAGGAAACAAACAATTATCAGGTGACAAAACAGAGACTCTATCAGTTGTCTGGGCATTGTCACGGGGTGAAAGTGTCATGGGATTGCACAGGAACCTAATCGTTAGGAGTGTGGAGTCCCCAGCCACGCAGCCACGCAGAAAGGTGGGCTGTGAGTTTAGAATGTGAGAAAAAGAGGAAGCCTGAGTCTTCATCCCGTGGCTTGAGGCCCGGGGTGCCTGCGGTGGGGAAGCAGGAGGAAAGTCCATGGAAGTAAAACTCCGCTGATCACCCAGAAGGGGCCTCCTTCTCTATGGTGGGATTTGGTACATGTGCTCCCACATGGAGCAGCTCAAGGATATCCCACATCTTCCCTCAAAGCAGACCCAGAGACAAGGATTCAAATGCAAGTAGTTTGTTTCAGGAGGTGATCCCAGGAAACCCTGGTAGGGGAGGGAGGAAGTGAGTAGGAAAGGAAGGAAAGATGCCAGTAAAGGATTCATCATCATGTAGATACCACTGTGTGGGACTGGCAGTCAGCCCACCGTGCAACTCTGGGACATGGCATACTTCCCACAGAGAAGTGAGAAAATTGGGGCATTTATCCCCACCAGCTCCACACCCATCATATGTTGAGGGCTGCCTCCCAGGACAGAAACTCTCCAGCACATGCCATTTGCCCAAGACAGAATAAGTATGTTCCCAAATGCCCCCCATCACATCTCCCCGACTCCATCACACCTGCCGTCCCACAGAAAATCACAGGCCTTAGCACAGGTGCCTTCCGCATGTCTAGTTGGATGCTAAGAGGCTGTGGCCAGGGCTACAACAACATCAGGGCTTGGCCTGGGCCACATGCTCCCCTCTTTATGCTGCTCTAGCCCAGGGGTCTACAGCTTCTACAAAGAGCCAGAGAGTAAATACATTAAGCTTTGCTACCAGAAGGTCTCTGCTGCAACTCCTCCATTGACTCTGCCAGTGCAGTGTGGCAGAGAGGCCAGAGCTGTGTAAGGCAGGTAAGGTGCTCTAGGTACAAAATTGAGGGAGGCACTGACCGTCAGGGCTGTGGCTTGTGCACCACCCTGGGTGTGAGGGTCTCCCTCAATGTTGCACCCTGGGCACCTCCCTCTCCCCTCCCCAGTCCTGGCCCTATGTGATGCAAAAGCTGCAGTACCCAATACAAATGCAGAGGGCGTGGCTGTGTTCCAACAAAACCTCCTTTACAAAAACAGTCAGGGAATCAAATTTGGTCTGCAGCCCTTAGCTGACCCGCCCTATCTAGCCAGACTGGTCTTTTAGGTCCTCCAAGCCCTATGCTCCCCCTGCACCCCATTTTCAGATGCTGTCCCGTGCTCCCCACTCATCACCTCACCTGGATATTTCCTACTCGCCTGTTAGCCTCAGGTCAAACATCATCTCTTCAAGGAGATCTCGCCCACTTCTGGCCAAGTCAGATCCCCCTACAGAATCCCACACCCTCCACTCTCCCTCAGTGCACTTATCACCATGGTAATTGCATAGTTAATTGTGTCATTTGTTGTTGAAAGTCTGTCACCCTCTGTAAAATGTACATTCCCATCAGTTACCAGGGACTGTTGCGTCTACTTCCTAATAAGCCTGGAATCTTTCGCTCCTCACCACCCAGCGCAGCCCTGACCCAGGCCTTCATCATTTCTTACCTAGGTCCGCAACAGCCTCCTGCCTGATCTTCCTGCATACCTCAAGGCATCCTGGGGCTCCCCATTATCTTCATGAGGACGTCCAACCTTCTAAGAATGGCATAAATAGCGCTTCACATCTGGGGCCCTGCCCCTAGCTCTGCCCTCATCTCCTCCCCGCCTTGGCCCACTCGCTTTGCTTCAGTGATGCTGCCCTGCCCATTGTCCCCTGCTTCCTAAATGCATGAGGCTCTCTGGTTTCCAGGCCTTTGCATGGGCTGTGACCTCTGCATGGAACTTCCTTTCTCCCTTTCTGCACATCCCAGCATCAGTCTGCACCATCAGCTCCCCTAAATGGCCTTCTCAGACCATTCGTCCTCACAGCCCCAACTCTTCCGGTCTTGGTTAGGAATCAGCAATGTGGGCTTCCACAGCCCCCTGTGCTTCCTCAGTTTCAGGTTTCTCACACCTTGCTATAGCTGTTTACCTATCTGCCACTCTTATGAGAGAATGAACACCCTGAGACCAGGAACCTAGCACCCAGCACCCAGTGCCTAGCACCTAGCACCCAACATTCAACACCTAGCACCTAGCACCTAATACCTAGCATCACACCAGGGCTTAGAAGGCACTCAATAAATGTCTCGTACATGACCAAAAAGCCTTGGACACCTAAACTGTGGTTTCTTTTCAGTGACTAGTGGGGGGATTTAAATGGCCTCTGGACCGTTTTTCATCTTGTAGGAGGAACAAGGATGACAAAAACGGGTCGTGGCCAAAAACACTATCTCCACCTACTTTTCTCTGCTGGTAGCTTTCAGGTTGTCGCCAACCTCAGAAGGCCACAGTACCAAACTTCAAGGCCCTACCCCCTTTCCCTCCTCTTGAGACTCATGCCATGAGTGGAAAAAGCTGTAGCGCATGACCCTCACCTGCCTGCGTCCTGGCTCTGAGGGAAAGGTCCCGCACCCGGAGAATGAGGTGGCAATATAGACCTCCATCTTCTCTTCTCCTCCCACATCCCTAGGAAAAGGGGGCAAGCCTGCATTGACCAGAACGCAAGGGCTGACGAGGTGGAGCAGGCAGCAGGGGTGCCCCAGATTGAAGAGGCGTGGCCTTTCCCCGGCACAGCAGCATCTGGGCAGAGGGCTCTGAGAGGCTCCGTCCTCCCAGACCCTGCCTCACTCAGAGAGGCCGCCTTAGGAGTTGCTTTGATAAGTGAGGACAGCCCCAGCCCCCCGAAATACATGTGCGCACGTGCACACACACACACACACACACACACACCACACACTCGCCCTTATCTGGAGCACACATTTCCTTCGGGCCCGGCAGCCAGCTGTACTGTCACTTTCGTGATTGCAGATAATTCGCATTCAAACAAACTCTGACTCACCAGAGACACAGAAAGAAAATGCTACTAGAGTAGGAAAGTCGCCGCGCGCTGTTTTGCTCTTCCCGTTCCTGGCATCTTTCACGTCGGAAGAGGACCACGGGGAGTGGGGCGTGGCTGGCTGACGGCAGAAGGCCCGGACCGCCTTGCTAAGAAACAGGAGGTCAGCGCCACTGCGGAGCGGCCTTCCTGGACCCCAGAGGAGTCGTTTCCAGTGGAGTGTCGGCTCTTTGGTGTCCCTGGAATATCTTGTTGTTAGGGATGTTCTGCTTTTTATAATGAAGCGGATCCCACCGCCGCCCATGCATCAGGTTCACCGGAGAGAGGGCAGCTGGGAGGGGAGGCTCTGTGGCTTGAAGAAGCCCGTTGCTGGCACAGCATCCTCGCACAGTGGGAACTGATTAAAAATATAGGTTCCTGAGCCTACCAAATTCTCACCTTACTAAATCAGACCTTTTGGCTCATTCCTACTAAGTTAGAATTTCTAGGGAACTGGACAGAAGTCTTTTTTGTTTAATTTTACAGCTAACATGATACTAATTCTGCTATTTGGGAACTACTCATATAATAAATTTTTGTTTGTTTGTTTTCTGGGTTTTTCTTTTTTGAGACGGAGTCTCGCTCTGTCACCTAGGCTGGAGTGCAGTGGCGTGATCTCAGTTCAATGCAACCTCTGCCTCCCGGGTTCAAGTGATTCTCATGCCTCAGCCTCCCAAGTAGCTGGGATTATAGGCGTGAGTCACCACACCCAGCTACTTTTTGTATTTTTAGTAGAGGCAGGGGTTTCACCACATTGGCCAGGCTGGTCTCAAACTCCTGATCTCAGGTCAGGCCTCCCGAAGTGCTGGGATTACAGGCTTATATAATAAATTATATCCAGAATTCTCTTTAAACTTGGGCGGTTATGTGCTCGCGCATCAGGCAGGACGGAGACTGTCATATTGCAGTAACTCCATTCCTTCTGCCACCCACTGGATCCATAAAAAGATGGAGCAGAGACTTCTCTCAGGATCCAAAAGCACTTTAGATTCTCCTGCAGTCACTGTTGGTAACCTGAATACTCAGAGTGTTTGATGATTCGTGGTTAGGTTGATTCGTGTAGACCGCAGCTTTTTCTTGGGGGAAAGCGAACTTAGTTCTCCTTGTTCCAAGGAGGGGACACCTGAAACCTAGCGGCCCTTGGCTGTCCCGGCAGCCACCATCCTCATCACAGCCTGCACATTGTGAAGAGGCCTATCAGGTTGAGACTACAGTCATGCATTAATTAAAGTTTAATTAATTATTAAAGTGGTATTTATTGAGGTTTAGCAACTCCCAAATAAGATTCATGTTTGTGGCAGTTGTCAAACTGTAGTAGTTCTGTTCTTAATAATCAATTGTGATCTGCTTGACTTGGAATCGCTTTTCTTATTTAGCCTAAAACAAACCTTTATTTGAGACACTTAATTATAAGTGAGGCTGATTTGTTTTCCTTCAGGGCACCGGGGACTCTGAGTCCAAGTGGGATGAGAGGGGTCCCCAGCTGAGGACAGAGAAGGGGCTCCTGCCCTAGTATATATGGAGGGTGATGGTTATTCACAGGGTGCATCATTTAGCAAAATAGTTCTCCAAGCTTCCATCTGCATACACTTTAACTGGAGCTTTAAAGACTGCCTTCTCATCTCATTAGGAATCTCGGCATGCCATGAAGGGTTACTTGAATGCTATTGAACGGTGTTGGGAAGCTGAAGCTACTTCCCACTCAGGTACTTCCGGAACCACGCTGAACTTAAACAGGAAGAGGGGAGGGCTCAACGGGAAGAATAGGGTGCCACAGTGAGCTAGCTATCTCCCTTCTCTCCTCAGCTTTGTGAAGTCCTGTGTTCTGACCTCATGAGTTCGGTGAACACGCCCCCCCCCAAGGCACTGCTCCGAGAAGCCACCTGGTGGTCAGGGCCCTGCTGCTTGTGGACAGGTCTGGGGTCCACCAGTGCCAGCCCATCTGCTGATGGACACAGGGCAGAATAGTAGAATGAGCATGGGCTTAGTGAGGAGGAGATTGGGATTCCAGTGCCAGACTTGATACTCATTATGTATATCTCCTAGGAATATTTCTTTCCACCCTGAGCTTTGGATCTTATATCTCTGAAATGGCTGTGACAGTAACTTCCTGGCAGGCCATGTGTAAGGATTAGAGATAATGAATGTGGAATGTTCACAGAGTAACCTGGTGCTTGCTGTATAGAAGACGCTCAGTAAAGGTAGCTCATATCATTACCTATCGTCGTGCCCTGGTGCTCAGCCTCTCCAGCTCCCTTGGACAATGCCTGCCTGGCCTCTTGTATTAGTTTCCCTGGGCTGCTGTAACAAAATACTACAGTCCTGTGGCTTAAACAACAGAAACTTATTTTCTCACAATTCTGGAGGCAGGAGGTCTGAGATGGAGGTGTCTGCAGGGTTGGTTTCTCCTGAGGCCTCCCCTTGGCTTACAGATGTCTGCCTTCCCTCATCTTCACATGGTCTTCCCTCTGTACCTCTTTGTGTCCAAATTTTCTCTTTTTATAAGGACACCAGTTATGCAGGATTAGGACCCACCCTAATGACCTCATTTTCACTTAATCACCTCTTTAAAGACCCTATCTCCAAATATAGACACATTCTGAAGTATTGGGGCATATGAATATTGGGGGCTCAGTTCAATCTTCTCCCTATCACCACCACCAGCACTCATTAGCAGGTGTTTGCTGTACTTTAGCCAGTTAGGCGTGAACTCTGTCTTTCCTGTTTGGCTGCATCTTCTGCCCGGAGGTGCTGCCCCTCCACCTCTACTCCCAGGGAAGAGATAGGGCTGATTGGAACCCCAGAGGTCATCTTGGGATAGAGGAGATGATAAAGCCAAATAGTCAAGGCACCCATATTTTGGGGAGAGTTTTGAATGCCAGGAAGAGGACTTGAAATTGATCTAATAATCTCTTGACCTTTTTGCACAGTGTAGGCTCTGCTCTCCTTCTCTGTTGATCAGAAGGGATACGCTGAGTTTGGTGTTCTAGAAAGATCCACCTGGCCATGATAACACAGGCTGTCCTTGGTTGGGGGCAGAAACTGTTGGATTAGCACAGATCAGGACAGTAACATTGGGATAGAGAAGAAACCAATTCGAGAAACACCCTGAAGGAAGAAACACTGAGTTTAATGACAGTTTGGATATGAGGAGAGGAGGATGAAAAAGAAAGGGAGAGATCATAGCTGATCCTTTGGCCTTAGACCTGGCTTAGTGGTGATTGGTGCATTTGATAGAAACGGGAGCTGGAGAGCAGAGGGAGGAAGGTTAGTGAACTCCTCAGAGGTCATGCTGAATGTGTGGCAGGGCCCTGGAGGCCCTGGAGAAATGGGAGAGGAGGTCCCGGTCCATCAGCAAGGAGTGCCCAGCTGGGAGTGCCGCTCTTGGCTCTCTGGTTCGCTGGTGCCTCTTCTGGACATTGAGCTGCACACCCTCCTTCCTTCCCCACCCAGAACCCACATGGGAACTGCAACTTGTTAATTAAGCTGTTGCTACTGATAGTGATGACTCCTGGTCTTGTGTGCCCTGGGCCAGGGTTTGAGATCTGAGATAAAGGACTCTATTTCCAGTCTTCCCCTCCAAAGAAAATAGGGTATTCACAGCTGAATTACCCATCTACTTCCCCATTTTCCAAGAGAAAAACAAATAGAATTCCTAAGCAGAGCACTTTTCTGGCTAAATGCCCTTGGTGAGGAAGACATTGTCATTCCAGTTTTGCTTATTCAGACTTTCTGAGCCTTCTCAGATGCTTGACTTCACATCCTCATTTTGCCCGCTTTGGTAGCAATATAACATTGTAAACTGCCAGGAAAAAGCAGCAGCACAGGCAGATGAGTTTTCAGGCGGCATGGATATTTCTGACTCCCTGACAAGGGAGTCCTTTCACATGGGAAAAGTCAGTGGAAGAGGAAGATTGGGTGTGTTTCTTTCTGATCAAATGGCACAGGGATACTCTGGGACCTATGGAGATCATCACCTGGTTCAGGGATAGGGAGGAGAGTACTGTCAACCGCCTGTTTCACCCTCCACCAACTTGACCCCACTACCCCATGTAATACTGCAAGTGAGTGAACAGGCAAGAGAATGAATGTATGGGGATGGCCAACAAAAAGAGAACTGCTTTCTCAGGGGAGGCAAGAAGGGTGAAGTTTTGGCCCAGAGTGGAAGAATTCCTAGGAAAGCCCAAAAAAAGAAGAAAAAGCTCATTTTTGTAGTCTGGGACCAATGACCCAGGGAAAGGAGACTTTCTAAAGAAGTGCTGAGAAGAATCCACAGGGTGAAAAGAATGAGTTAGATTAGAATTTAAATGGAAGCCTTCTATCCAGGACTGGCAGTACAGGCTGAGTACCTTAGCCCCTGACTCTAAGAGCAAACTGCAGTCTCAGAGGAAATGCAGACTGAAAAGGCTAAGAAGCAGCTTCAGTATTGACATATGAACAGAGAGAGCAATGGACTGACATAGAGTATAGACATAGGCCCAAATATATACCTGGGCAGATAGTATATGACCAAGTAGTGTTTTGAAGCAGTGGGGGGATAGATCAATGATCAATGAAGGCTATGGGCAACTGGCCCAACATTTGTGGAGAAAAAATTAGACAGGATCCCTTCCTCACCCCTTGTAGCAAGACAAACATCCACCTGGATGAAAGACAAAACCATAAAATCAGACAAAAATAAAATGTGTCAGATGTATATGTGTGTGAGTGTATGCACAGTCAACAGCCAAAAAAAAAAGACATGGATGAGGTGTCTCACGTCTGTAATCCAAACACTTTGAGAAGCTGAGGTGAGAGGATCACCTGAGGAAAGGAATTCAAGACCAGCCTGGGCAAGGTCCCCATCTCTACAAAAACATTTAAAAATTAGCCAAATGTGGTGGCATGCACCTGTAGTCCCAGCTGCTCGAGAGGCTGAGCCAAGAGGATTGCTTGAGCCTAGGAAGTTGAGATTACTGTGAGCTATGATTACCATTGCACTCCAGCCTGGGTGACAGAGTGAGTTCCCGTCTCTTAAAAAAAAAAAAAAAAAAAAGTCAAAAAACAATCTGTGGGAAAAAAAAATGTATAGCACAAATGGCTGATAAAGAGCTAATTTCTTTCATTTGTCATCTGAGAGTTCTTACAATTCAAAAAGGAAAAGGAATTATTAAAATTCAGTACAGAAGAAAGCTCTTATGAACCAGTAGAAAAATGGGCAAAAGACGTTTACAGAAAAAGAAAAATATAGCTTATAAACATATCAAAAGATGAACCACTTCAATTGTTATTGAAGAAAAGCAAAATAAATGATTTATAAAAATTTATTACACAAGGGAAGATGAAAGGTTTGAGCATATCTCCATGCCCTGTGTACAAGGAAGTGGGGAATCCGGCACATTCACACCATTGGTGGCATGGTACCTTTGGAAGAAAATTTGGCAATATCTATTAAAATTTTAAATTTGCATGTCATTTACTAAGCATTTTGTTTCTAGAAATTTAACCTAGAAGTATATATTTATAAATGCAAACAATATCCACACACAGGATGTCTATTGCTGCATTTTTGCAAATAACTAGATAAAAACCTAAATGTACTGAAAGGATGTTTGCATGTCCCCAGTACACTTTCCATTGTACACATAGCTGTACATTTACCTATTAAGTACGGTATTGATTAAAAAGAAAATGGCATAGCCAATCAGCAAATTATTGGATATTTATTTAAATGAATCAAATAAATCTTCATGTTTCAATTCTCTATTTCTATGTAACAAACTATCCCAAAATATAGCCACTGAAAATAAAACCCACCACGTACGATCTTTCATGGTTCTGTGGCTTGGCAATGTTCAGTTGAGTGGTTTACCTGCTCCTTATGGTGACATCAGCGGCTGCAGTCACCTGAAGGCTTGACTGGGCTAGAAGGCCCTAATGGTTCACTCACATGGCTGGCAATCAGCACTGGCTGTTGACTAGGAGCTCGGCTTATGTTTTTGGCCACTGCCTCCATTTTCCTCCGTGTATATTTCCATGTGGGGTAGGCTTCTCACAGCATAGTGGCCGGATTCTTAAAAGGAACATTCTAAGTGCCTGCAAGCAGAAACAGCAAATCTCTTCAAGTTTTTCCCAGAAGTTACACAGCATCACTTCCTCCACATTTTAGTGATCAAGGCAAGTCACAGTGCCATGGCAGTTCTAAAACAGGGGAGGTAGCCTCCACCTCTTTCTGGGAGGAGTGGCTAAGTGTTTGTAGCCACCTGTAGCTTACCACAGTGCATTTTCCATTTATGCACATACACATGGCTATACATTGCATATGCATATACACTTGCACATACATAGTGTTAGACCATTCTTACATTACTATAAAGAAATACCTGAGGCAGGGTAATTTATAAAGAAAAGGAGTTTAATTGGCTGACAGTTCTGCAGGCTGTACAGGAAGCGTGGTGCCAGTATCTTCTCAGCTTCTGGTGAGGCCTCAGGAAGCTTCCAATCATGGCAGAAGGTGAAGCGGGAGCAGGCATATCACATGGGGAGAGAAGGTGCAAGAGAGAGGGAAGGAGAAGTGCCAGACTTTTAAACAACCAGATCTCATGCGAACTAACTAAGCAAGAACTCACTTATCACCAAGAGGTTAGCGCCGAACCGTTCCTGAGGGAGCGGAACCTCATGGCCCAATCACCTCCCACCAGGCCCCACCTTCAATACTGGGGATCACATTTCAATATGAGATTTGAAGAGGACAGACATCCAAACCATATCACAAAGACATAGATAAAATTTGCAGAATGATGCAAATAAACTGTTTGTAATCTTGGCAGCAGTTGAAAAGGACTGACATCTTTGTACTGTTTGTATTCTTACTATAAATGTGTACATTTTTTGAATTAAGAAAACCTTTTTTAAGAAAACCAAACGTATGTATTGAGCCATAAAAAGCTATATTCAGTGGGTGAGCTATAAATTTACCACCCACAAACACAGTTCTGACCTGAGAGTCCTCCCACTCCAATCATACAGCTCTGAAGCTGCCTAGAGCTGGCTGATAGTTTTTAGCAAGCTGCCCAGACATAAAGGGCAGAGGCTTTCATCCCATGGCATGGTCGGAGGAGGAGAATACTGCTTCCCTTTGGGTGATGGCCTTTGGAGAATCCCAATATCTTCCTTTAGGAGGCCCCCAGCTTGTTTTGTCACCAGTTCTGATATGGTTCCTGTATCAAGCCTTTGGATTGGTACAGGCAGCTAGCCCAAAAGTGACCTGCTAACGCAGACAGCCAGGAGCCATCCTGGAAGCGTGGGCATCAGGAGAGACTCAGACTTCCTCACTTAGCCACAACTCATGAGAACCAAGACATCCAAAAATAGAGCCCTGTCTGTGTATGGAGAGTCAGCTTGAGCCAGATACGCACGTGTGCAGGGACACACAACACAAAGAGGACAGCCTCCTAGAGAAAAACCCTGCAGAACTGTGCCCCAGAAGCTGAAGCTGCACTCCATCAAGGTCTCTCAGACAGACATTCTAAGCGGCAAGACTGTGAGCCCCTGCAGTCAGCTGGGACTGGTTGCTGCAGTCTTTTGCAAGCCTCTGTTCTGCTGGTACTCACTTCTTTCCAGCCCCACCCCACCTCCTCTCGCCTGCACTCCCCACACCCGACAAACATGCCTCCTACCAGCTGTTGTTCTGTGCTGCTGTGCTCACTGGATTCTGCAGTTAAGGGGAACAGCTGTGCACATGCATGCACATGAACGGATATGATGCAAATATGTGTGCTGTGTAAATACATGTTGCTCAGCTGGAAGGGCATGTGCAAATGTGTGGGTGTGTGCAGGATTGTGTGACAGCCTTCTGGGCATACATATCAAGAGCAGGTGCTAAGTTCAAGGTGTAACGTGTGGCTATGTGTGAATATAGTTATATCTAATTGTGTGAGTGTATATAAATAAGAGAAGGGGGGCGGTGATTCTGGTAGCAACATCTCTGAAAAGACGGGCACAGTGATTCCAGAGAGCGAGTTCAAGC
The DNA here is from genome assembly GCF_003255815.1 of Theropithecus gelada. Taxonomy (NCBI): domain Eukaryota; kingdom Metazoa; phylum Chordata; class Mammalia; order Primates; family Cercopithecidae; genus Theropithecus; species Theropithecus gelada. The sequence goes on along the minus strand of NC_037682.1, from coordinate 117,934,626 downwards.
AATCTGACAGACAATTCCATTTCTTCTTCCCTTCTGAGAAAGGGGAGGAACGCAAGATATGTAGATGTCCCCAGCATAACCGCTGCCAGCACCGGCCCTTGAGTGAGATTCATGGCCTGTGTTGGGGGGACATCCCAAGACAAGGATGACAGAGCCAAGAGAGAAGGATCCAGCCACATTCTGCAAGGACTCCCCATTCTCTTTCCTGCCCTCTGAGACAGGGTTTCTGGCAAGGAAACAATGGCCCCGTGAGTCAGAGGGCCCAGGCTTAGGAGTCCTGCCTCCCCTGCCCCTGGGCCTCAGGAAAACAGACGTCTCTTTCGTATCATGAATGAAGACTAAGTGTGAACTTAGGAGTCAGCCAGCCCAGCATTCAGATTATAGCCCCATCACTCACAATCTGACTGACCTCTGACCGATCACGTAATCCCTCTGGCCTCCATCTTCTCACTTATAAAATGGGGTTGAGATAATAACAGAACTTACCTGATATAGGGTAGAGGGGAGGATAAAATGCAAAGCACTTAGCACAGAGCCTGGCACACAACAACTATCAATCACTGGGACGTCGTTGCTCCTGGTGATGAAGATGACGATTCTGTTTGCTGCTCGCAAGCACCCTGTGAGCAAAGCTGCTTCAGAGAACAGCTCTCAGGAACACCGTTCATCCACAGACCATGCAAATGGCAAGCCTCGGCCTTGTGCAGTGCACAGCCTGCAGCAGCCGCCCACGGCAGCCCAGCCTGTGAAGTAGGTCAGATGGAGTAAACGGCAGGAAGCAGCACAGCTGGAAGGAATCCAGGCCTCCTGGCTCTTCACAGTGTCTCCTGCCCCAGCCCAGCCACCCCCCACCTGACCAGGATTCAGAGCCCAGAGAATCTGCCATCTACTATTCACCCTTCTCATGTAGGTCCACACTCACCATAAACCGTCCTCCCTGCCACTCTGAAAATAAAAAGACTCCTCAAGAGGAAAAAGCAACAATTGCCCTCAGGGGCCCAGCCGGAGGAAAGCCTGCAGCTGGCTGACCTTACAATGAAAGGAGGCAGAACGGGGGCTTGCTCCCCTGCTACAGGCTTTCTCCTCCTGGGAACAACTTGGGCACAGGATGGCACCCAGTCCCGCTGATCTTTCTTCAGAAGACCACAGGCCTCAGATCAGACACGCACACTCTCTGCAGACCATCCACCTCTAGGGGGCACATTTAAAGTGTGATCAGAGATACAGCGGGGTGCGCCAGGAGGTGGCTGGGCAGAGAGGGCCCCGTCGGTGCAGGGTGGGACGAGGCAGGGAATCTGCCAGCCTTTCTAGAGTGCAAGTGTTTTCCATTCGGCAGCGGCTGTGTGTTTTGTTTTGCTGTGCTTTGTTTTGAAAAGAAGGCAGCATGTCTGCTGAGGCCTTAGGGCTCCACGGTGAGAGGAAGCTGGTGAAAGCCAAGGGCTGGGAGCTCTGCCCTCCTCCACCTCTCCCTGACGTCAGCCTGTCAGCGGAGTCTCTTGTCATTGGAGCATCCGGGGTTTGAGTAATGGGAACAGTGTGGCTAATGCCTACCTCGACTTCACACAAAGATGTGACATTTGCAACAATAATCATATCATCATGATGTCATAGATTTGTGGAGTTCTGTGCATTTTTCAAGGAAAGATTGCTTTCTTTCATTGGTTTTTCAACACAACCTTGTAATATACCTGCAGCTACCATCAATAGGGTACATTCTATGTGGCAGGCCCCCGCTAGGCATTTCACCTACATTATCATTACATTCTCACAACAAATCTACAAGATAGAGAGGATTTGCTCCTGTCTACAGATGAAGGTTTGGACAGGAGACAGAGACCTTAGCAGAATTCCCTAGATAATGGAGCAGAGCTCAGATTTACAGTCAGGTATCTTTGGCTCCAGGCCCACTCTCACAGCCATTCCGCTTTACTCGTAAGTGAATAGGGAGGTAGGTTATTACCCTGTTATAAAGAAAGGAAGGAGACCTAACAAGTGTTAAGTAACTTGCCCAAGACCACACAGCAAGTTAATGACAAATCTAGACCCCAGGACTTGACTGGCACCTAAAGAACCTTTTAAGCTCCCCCTAAGAATATTTTATGGCACCTCCATAGGATGGTTGTCTTCCCTCTTTATAGATGGAAAACCTAAGGTACAGGTTAGAGAAGGATTTGTCCAAATTCTTCTAGCAAACTGTAGGGGCAAGGCTTCTCCCCAGGCAGGGAGTGGCTCCAGGACTCCGCCCAGGTGCTGCCCTGGGAGGTCCCAGCCCATCTCCTCCACCCTCTGACCTCCTCATTGCCCTCCCTGGTGAAGGGAGTTCTGCGGGCCTCTGCTCCTCTTTTCTCTGTAGCATGCCATGAGAGTTTCTAAGCAGAACAGAAAAGACTCTACTTCTAAAAGTACCCAACCCAATGACTTTCCAAGGATTCTTCAGTTTCATGATGACGGGACACAGGCTGAGAGATCGCAAGCTCCAAGCTACCAAGAAGAAAGAACTATTGATTCAGAGCGTTTCTGCCCAGCTTCCTCCCAGCTGTTCCTCTTAGAAGTCCTTTGTAACAGCGCGAACACAGCCCCCGCTCCCTCTCCCACCAAGACTGAGAGAATCCAGGGGGTTCAGTGCTGCTCAACATGTCACGCTGATGCCGGGGATTTATGTTGAGAGATGGATGCAAAGACCAATCACCTGTAACGTTGGCATATCCAGGAATTCATCATGAAGGGGTGTCACACACATGCACACACGCATACACACACCAATCACGCAATTCATTTATTGTCAAAGAGAGTGTTACTGAGAAATGAACCTTGATGTTGCAAAGTGATTGAAATGCATTGAGATAATTTCATTGTAGCTACCTTGTTCAAATGGCCCTTTCATGGCAATGCAGTGTGGTTTCTGCAAAGAGACACTGACGTATGTTCAGGCTTTCAGAAGCTATTTTGGGATGAATGGGCTACTGGGCTGGCTTTGTGGGTTCTCGTTAAATGAAATAAATCTGGAGGCCTTAATTCTGGCTTTGTCTACATGGCTGGATATAAGTTTCTGAGAAGGGCTGAGGCAGGAGCTGGGTTTAAAGGAACTGAGCTCATTAGCTCAAGACTGCTGAGGAGGGTGTGGGGGGTGAAGGCCTGTAAAGAAGATCTCAGAGAGCTGTTTGCCCATCACAAAGTCAGGCCTGTGGCACATTGTGGGGCGGGGAGGGGATTACAGGGGGAGAGGTTTCACCTGCTGAATAGCGGGATGAGTCTCACAGAAAAGACAATGCCTGGGCTTCTCAGAGCCCCAGCTGCTTCCTGAGGCCCACTCCCCAGCCTTCTGAGAATGGGGTCTGCCAGAAAGGCTAGGAGGCAGAGGATTGGCCAAAGGTGGGGCCTCAGCTGATCTGGAGACAGCAGCAGAGATTAGTAAAGGGAGATATTAGGTTAGTGCAAAAGTAATTGCAGTTTTGCCATTAAAAGTAATTGCAAAAACCCCAATTGCTTTTGCACCAACCTAATAATTGTGTGTGGAACACAGTGTGGTGACCTCACATAGTTTTCCAGTCCTGTTCTTCAGTGGGTTCTTAAGAAGAAAGCAGCTGTAATGAAGGGGAAAATAACGTGGTATGCTGCCTCGTCCAATGTGCCATACTGAGTCATGCAGAAAAATGTGTGTGTACCTGTACTTGTTTCAGAAAGTAGGAAATAAGGATATCAAGTTAGTGCTCTGAAGTCACAAGTCACTTCAGTTCTCTGAATCTTTTTTTTTTTTTTTTTTGAGACAGGGTTTTGCTCTGTCACCTAGGTTGGTCTGCAGTGGCACAAACGTAGTTCACTGCAGCCTCAACCTCCTGGGATCAAGCCATCCTCCTGCCTTGATCTCCCGTGTAGCTGGGACCACAGGCACGAGCCACCACGCTCAATGAATTTTTTAATTTTTTGTAAAGATGGGGGTCCCACTTTGTTGCTCGGGCTGGTCTCGAACCCCTGAACTCAAGCGATCCTCCCACCTCAGTCTCCCAAAGTGCTGGGATTACACACATCAGCCACCGTGTCTGGCCTCATTTTTATGTATCTGATAGAGAATATAAGTAACTAATCATCTCACAAAATTGCTAAGATCAGAGATAATGTATGTAAAAGTATTTAGCGAATTACTTTCCGGGCTTAAACTATAATAATAGTAATGCACAGACTATAATTATAGTTATAGATACAATTTTTTCTCCTTAGTAAGCTCTAGATCGATACCATCTAATACACTCATCACTAGCCACATGTGGCAGTGAGCGCTTGAAGCATGGCCAGCTCAAACTGAAGTATGCTGGAAATATAAATATATACCAGGCTTTGAAGACTTATTACCTTAAAAAAGGTAAAATAGGGCCGGGCGCGGTGGCTCAAGCCTGTAATCCCAGCACTTTGGGAGGCCGAGACGGGTGGATCACGAGGTCAGGAGATCGAGACCATCCTGGCTAACACGATGAAACCCCGTCTCTACTAAAAAATACAAAAAACTAGCCGGGCAAGGTGGCAGGCGCCTGTAGTCCCAGCTACTGGGGAGGCTGAGGCAGGAGAATGGTGTGAACCTGGGAGGCGGAGCTTGCAGTGAGCTGAGATCCAGCCACTGCACTCCAGCCTGGGCAACAGAGCGAGACTCCATCTCAAAAAAAAAAAAAAAAAAAAAGTAAAATAGATAACAAATAATTTTGTAATTATAATATATTGAATTAATAATATTTTGAAATATTACTAAAATAAAACATACTATTCAAATAAATTTCACATTTCTTTTTACTCACTGAATGTGGCTACTAGAAAATTTAAAATTGCAGCTGCAGCTAGTGTTATATTTCTATTAGATGTTGCTGCCCTGGAGAATTGGAAACGTGTTGTATTCACCTTTACTGCACCTTGTGGGAACACTATGAATATTTGTCGAATGAATTGTGATGTGAGTCAACTCTTCTCCCCATCCACTCAGCAATTCTGGGGAAGATGCAGTTATGATATCGGGCTGTGTGAAGACAAGCTGGATGGAGGGGCTCTGGCTCTGTCATAATCGCCTCTGTGTGTCGTTTCCTTGGCCCAGTCCACATCTGGCGAGTAGGTCACACCTCGTGGCACCCACTGCCACCATCACACCTCTCAGCCTTCAAGATCCTCTCGGGGGCATTGGCCTTCATTCCCCTTTTTGACCTGTCCTGCCTCTCTCCTGGCACCCCTCCCAGTAACTACTTAGGACCCACTTATTGGCAAGGAAAGGGAGAAGAGCTGGGATGTGATTTTTCACATGAAAAGAAAACTCCCTGATGAAGAACCTCCCAGCCCCCTAAGATCTCAGCTCCGGCCCGTGCAGCAAGCAGATGAGAAGCTCTGCACCTCCTGCACGAAGGGCAGTGACTTGGGCGGGAAACCTGGAGCCTTTCCCACTGGGCTCTGTGCACAAGGCCACCTGTCTTCTCTGGGACTCACTGCCAGAGCAGGGAGAGAAGCCAATGGCAGTTGGAGTCACTCGGAGCCCTGGACGTGGGCGCTGGGCAGCGCTCCCCAGGCCAGCTGAGCTGAGCTAATGCGTGGCCACAGACCCTCCCCCACCACTCCCGGCTGGCTTCTTCTCTTCCATTTGCATTCCTCTTCCTCCTCATGCAGCAGAACCCTGGCCTTGACACCTAAGACACTCTAAAGGGATAGGCCTGAGCAGATGCTCTCACGGCCTGCCACCTGCGGGATGCACGGACCGGTGTCTCTGCCAGCCCCTTTCTCCCTGCAGCCCCTGACCTGTGGTCTCTCTAGAGCTGACCTACTAAGACAAGCCGGCAGATGAGAACCCCCAAGGTGGAGGGACCATGTGGTCCTGCCTCCTTTGGCCTCCATAATAGCGGTTGGAGAGATGATACGACTTTTTAAAATAGAGTCTTAGCAGGCCTGGGAGAGGGATTTGCCTCTCCTGAGTGTCTTTTCTTCAGGATATGTGTCAGAAGGATTCTTAAATCTTCAAAAACTCCTCATCTCTCCGTGAGCATGAGAACGCGGTAGCAGTAAGGCACAGTAAAAAACCTGCTGATAGACAGATGGAATGGTGTAATTATACGCAGGAGGGAGAGAGGGAGCGTTTGCTGAAATTATTAGTGTGGGCAGACAATTAGAGGCTTTTCCAGAAGATTACACTTTTCCCTCCCATCTGCGCTCCATTTAGGAGTTTTTACATTCACAATGCTATTTCCTCCTCAGCTGTGCCATTTGCCATTTTGCCCAAATTATTATTGTGCTTGACTTTGCATTTGTTCAGACTTCACCAGCATTGCCATTTTCCCTTCTTGGCACTTGCTCAGTCTCTGAGCCTCCCTGCACTCTCTCTTCTCATCTCTTCCCCTCTCTTCTTCCTTCACTCTCCCTTCCTCCCGCTTCCCTCATCCCCAACAAAGATCCTCAGACCCCTGTCAAGAGCACAGCTGCTTGTTTGTAGCCTAAGTACGACTTGATTAATATCCAATAATAGGGAGGTGACCAGAGCAATCATGGGACCCACCCGGAGGCCCCAGGAGAAGCTGAGTCCCCGGCAAGTGAGGCTGGATGAGCATTTAGGATCTGTGGTTTGGACTGGGAGGAAAGAGCCACTTTTACCTGAGTTCAGGTTATTAGGGTTGGTCTAAATCTTCCGACCTCTTTTGGATCTAAAGCTACAGGTCCTGGGGCCTCATCTCTCATCACTATTCATGTATTCATTCATTAAACAAAGAGCCACTGAGCATCAACTGTGTCACAGTTGCAGGACTCAGCACTGGAAAGGTAGAGTAGAACCAACATTCATTGAACGTCTCCTCTGAGTCAGGGTCTGTGGGAAAAGCTTTAGCAACTGGGAACTATTACCCTCATGTTCTAGATAAGAAAACAGGTTCCTAGGGGTTGAGTGGCTTGCACAAGTCAGAGACTGAGTACCCACGCTGTGCAGTGAGCCAGCAAGGCCAGTGCTGGCTGCAGTTCACCCCAGGGCCTAGGGTAATAGAGGAAGACCTGCCTTCTTGTACTGTCATCTCCTGCATAAACAAGCACATAAACAATTACGATTGTAATTAAGGAGGGCTGTGAGCCAGGTGAACACAGGTCTGGGGGAACAGCGGAGGAAGTGACTAAGGCTTCATTTGCAAGGAGGCTGAGGGGAGCATGCTAAGCCGCAGCCCAAAGAAGGCAGAGTTGCAGGGCAGAGCGTCCTGAGCAAAAGGAACAGCAGGTTTGTGCAGGCAGAGGCTGGAAAGGAAGGAGATGACACTTATTTAGTGCATTTTTGTTGTCCTGTTTAAGTGCATTATACCACGTAATCCTCAGGGCAGCTCTTAGTAGTCTCCGTCAACACAGATGAAGAAACTGAGGCTCAGAAAGGGAAGATAATCTGCCCGGGGAAGCAAGTGCTACAGTAGTGTCTGGATGTAAGCCCTGGTCAATCTCATTCCACAGTCTAGCTCCTGCCCTTTGTATGTAGAGGCGCAGTGTGTTTGGACAAGATGGGTGTTCAGTGTGTCCACTGGCGGTGCTTGCAGGAAGATGGTGTGGCTTTGTGGGAGAGGGAGCCTGAGGTCAACTCGCCAAGGGGCTTATGAGCCATGCAACGTGGTTTGAGCCACCCTCTCAGTACTGGGGCGCCTCTGTGGATTACAGCTGTGGTGTGTTGATCAGCAATGTTTGGGGATCACGTGGAGGACGGCAGAGGTGAGGATCTGCCTGGAGGCTGGAAGATGGGTTGGACGGTGAGGCCAGAAGTCGAGGCAAGAGGCCATGTGCCTGAGTACAACTGTGGGAGTTTGCAGGCTGCTTGTGGTATCTGATAGGAGGCTAGGGATGGGGGAAAGGCAGGAGTTAAGGGTAACTTGGAAGTTACAGAATAAGAAATTGGATGGATGACGTCACCATTAACCATGCTAGACAACTAAGGAGGAGAAGGTTCAAAGAAAGGGAGAAGGGTAAATTAAGCAAGAAGCAAGCACTAGGCCTTCCAGGCTTTTTTTTTTTTTTTTTTTTTAATTGAGATAGAATCTTGCTCAGTCGCCCAGGCTGGAGTACAGTGGCAGGATGTTGGCTCACTGCAACCTCTGCCACCCAGATTCAAGTAATTCTCATACCTCAGCCTCCCAAGTAGCTGGGACTACAAGCACATGCCACCATGTCCAGCTAATTTTTTTTGTATTTTTAGTGGAGATGGGGTTTCACCATGTTGGTCAGGCTGGTCTTGAACTCCTGACCTCAGGTGATCCACCAGCCTCGGCCTCCCAAAATGCTGGGATTACAGGCATAAGCCACCTCGCCCGGCCCATCCAGGCTTTCTTAGCAAAGCATATGAGGAGGCAGCAGTGTTAGGGAACTGGGGAGGTTGCCATGAATTAGAGCTAACCCAACTCTTTCCCCATCAAAAGTAAATTTTAAAATAAAGTTTTCCAGGCTGTGGCCATCAGCTTGCTTGTCTTCATGGGAAAAGGAAGATTCTTCAGGAACCAAACTCCCTCTCCCTGCCTCATTCCCCTCTCTCAGAGCTCTGTCCCAGCTCCCTCTCACAATGCAGCAGAGCCCCCGAGACACGAAAGCCCACAGACAGGCAGCCAGACACAGGCAGATGGCCCTTCACCAGGGATTGGCCCTCAGCTTCCTGGAGCAGGAACCAATGCAGCTGACTCACAAAGATTTCAGGACAAGGACACATCGGTGTCCCTAGAAGTATTTGCTGAGCCTGGAGAGACAGTGGTGCGGTGAGCAGGGTTATAGAAGGTGGGGCCTTGGGAAATGTGGGAGGGACTAATGCCAACTTTACTGATCAAATGGAGCTCAGATGCCAAGTGACTTAGAGATTTTTTTTCTTTTTTTTTTTTTTTTTTTTGGTAAAGCTAATCCCAAAGGCATTGGGGTCTCTGTGAAATGGTACGGTTAAACAATGAAAAAGCACTGGGCCAGGAATCAGGAATCTGTGAAATGGTACAGTTAAACAATGGAAAAGCACTGGGCCAGGAATCAGGAAACCTGATTGCAGTTCCAACTCAAACATGAACTTTGTGATCTTGGATAAGTTGCTGCTTCCTTTCTCTGAGGCTCAGACCTTCTGATCACAGATAGGAGGACCCCAAGATACCAATGAATTAGAGCAGGGGTTGGCAAACTTTTTCTGTAAAGGGTGAAAAAGTAAATACTTAGGGCTTTGTGGGCCCCATGATCTCTTTCACACCTACTCCGCTCTGCCTCTATAGCAAGAAAGCTGTCATAGATGGCTCGCAGGCAGACGGGGGTGAGGGGTGGATTCCCATAATGCTTTAGTTACGGGAACAGCAGCCGATTCGGCCAGTTTGCTGACCCCTGCTGTAGAGCATTCTAGGCATTGAGCCTTGCATCTCATCTCCCAATCAAAGCAAAGGAGTGAGGAAGCCTTCATTCTTTTTGGGTCAAAAGGCATGGGTTAAGAAAATGAAGATAGGTTGGGGGCTTCCCTATCTCTTCCAGTCCCCATTCCAGCCACCCTAATAAGGGACTTTTACATTTAGTAAGCATCTACCTGATACTAAGTAAGCACTCTCATATGTATGATGAATTCCATCATTATTATTAACAACAGCCCAGTATTCACCTCTCTGTAGAGAATTATTTTTTTAAAAAAAAGGTGGCTCACAGAAGTCAGTAACTGCCCGAAGGTCACAATGCTTACAGCAGAGCCAGATTAAAGTTTGATTTGTCACGCCATTCCTTCACCCACAAGAGCAGCTTCCTCTTTGTGTGAACACCTGGTCAGCACCCCCAAACCTGCCCTAGAACAGCATTTCCCGCACCCGCCTGGAGCTGATGGAGGCCTGAGCAATCATTCTCCATGCTCGCCCTGCTTCCTCTGCAGTATTTTGCTTCCCCACTTTTAAATGTCACGGAGCGTGATGCTGACACAATCAGACAGAATCCCCAGTCCAGACAGCCCCACAGCCAGGGGAGACACAACTCCGGCACACGCTCACTAGGATACAATGGAAAAGTGCAATTCACTTTAAATAGATTCCCATAAATAAGCAATAAAACAAGAACAGCCATTTGCAGTGAGCATTTCCAAGGTTTGATGAGCTAGGAGTTCAGACTGGGGGGAAAGCAAAGAGCCTTTTTCATTATTTCCCCATTCCTGCAATTTTCTTTTACTGCCTGACGACTTTGAAAGGAAAAAAAACGAATGTGGCTCCCTTAGGGATGGAGCCCATGCTCCCATCTCCTGCTGCAACTTGCCAATTCAACTTCCAAGTTATCCTGGTGTGACTGTGAGTTGGGCCGCTTCCCTCCACCTCTTCGACCTGTGGCTGCCTGGGCCCTGGCTCCTTCCTCTACTGGCCTGCCCAGACTTCCAGCTTAAGTTTCAAGGGCCCAAGAAGACAATGTGGGCAGACAGGGGTGGGATCTGGGGAAGGGGCAAGGACTAAGAGGCTGACCCTGAAGGATCCTGGGTTTTATAAAGGTGAATCTAGGTGTTCAGTGGAGTGGGGCTGCAGCCCAGGCCAGAGCATGGTTGGAAATGTGTCTGTTTCCACTCACTTTTTCTCTGCTGCCAGATGTGACTTTATCATTAGAAGATAATCCTGCCTCAATTTACATTAATATAGAAGGCTACATAGGCTATCACTGGTGGACAAATGAGATTTTCCCTTTGGAAACTCAGCCTGATTTGAGGCTTCCTCTGACTATGAGTGTGTGTGTGTGTGTGTGTGTGTGTGTGTGTGTGGTCACAGACACTCACATGCATGTGCATACGGATGTAACACACTTACATGTTCCCCTGCCATGACTTGCATGCTTTTATGGCATGCTGGCAGAGTCTCTTTCACTCCTTGTTGACTTTCAAATGTATTCTTCATCTCCTGATAGCCAGTTTTTTACGTTATGACTTTTTTTTTTGAGACAGAGTCTCGCTCTGTCACCCAGGCTGGAATACAATGGCGCAATCTCAGCTCACTGCAGCCTCCACCTCCCAGGTTCAAGCAACTCTCCTGCCGCAGCCTCCCAAGTAGCTGGGACTACAGACACGTGCCACCACGCCCAACTAATTTTTTTTTGTATTTTAGTAGAGACGGGGTTTTACTGTGTTGCCCAGGCTGGTGGTGAACTCCTGACCTCGTGATCCGCCCACCTCGGCCTCCCAAAGTACTGGGATTACAGGTGTGAGCCACCGCACCTGGCCTGGCACAGCTGAATTTAACTGCACTCACTCGTCTATATGCACTCACCTGGAGGGTCACCTAGGGAGTGGCTGGTCTAAGATGGCCCCATGTGTCTGGTTTCCAAGGGCATGAGCAGGAGCACGTGAGCTTCTTGAGGCCTTGGCTCAGCACCAGCACAGCCTGACTTCCACCAAAGGCTATGGGCCAAAGCAAGTCACCAGGCCAGCTCAGATCCAAGGGCTGGGAAAACAGTCTCCACCCCTTGGTGGGAAGAGCTGCAGAGTCACATTGCAAAGCGAATAGATCCAAGGAGGGGTCACCTGTCCCTGGTAATGAACATCCTACTTTCTGGTTTGTCTAGGAATCTGACTAGGTTAGACCCTCATAGAAGTGAAGTCATACAATATTCGTCCTTTTGTGACTGGCTTATTTCACTTAGCATAATGTCCTCAAGGTTCATCTATGTTGTAGCATGTGGAAGGATTTCCTTCCTTTTTAAAGCTGAAGAATATTCCATTGTATGTATATACTATATTTTGTTTATCCGTTCATCATTGACGAACATTTGGGTTGTTTCCACCTCTTTTTTTTTTTTTTTTTTTTTTGGAAACAGACTCTCGGTCTGTCACCCAGGCTGGAGTGCAATGTTGCAATCTCAGTTCACTGCAACCTTCACCTCATGGGTTCAAGTAATCCTCCTGCCTCAGCCTCCTGAGTAGCTGGGACTACAGGTGTGTACCACCACATCCAGCTAATTTTTGTATTTTTAATAGACACGGAGTTTCTCCATGTTGGCCAGACTGGTCTCGAACCCTGTCCTCAAGTGATCCGCCCACCTCAGCTTCCCAAAGTGCTAGGATTACGAGCATAAACCACCGTGCCCAGCCTGTTTCCACCTCTTAGCTATTTATTGTGAATAGTGTGGCTGTGAACATGGGTGTGTGAATCAACACCCTGCTTTTAATGTTTCTGAATGTCTACTCAGAAGTGGAATTGTTGTATCAGATGGTAGTCCTATTTTTAATTTTTTAAGGAACCATCATTGTGTTGTCCATAGCAGTTGCACCATTTTACAACACCACCAACAGGGTCCAAGGGTCCCAATTTCTCCTGTTCTTGCCAACATTTGCTATTTTCTGGCTCTTCTCTATAGTGGCTATCGTAATGGGTGTGAGGTGATACGTCACTATCATTTCGATTTGCATTTCTCTGATGATTAGCGATGTTTAACATCTTTTCATATGCTTCTTGGCCATTTGTAAATCATCCTTGGAGAAATGTCTTTTCCCATTTTTTAAATCTGGTTATTTGACTTTTTTATTGTTGCATTTATGTATTTCTCTTTAATACTATAATAAATATTCTTTAAATTACCAAACAAACAAGAAAACTAGAGCAGCAAATCAATCTGCAATGCATTCTTTCTCTTCCTCTGCCCAAAGTAAGTAAGCACTTTCTTGAATCTTATGTTCACCACTGACTTGCTTTCCCCTTTTTCAAATAAAGTTTTATCACTGCTACGTATTTTTTTTTTAAAAAAAAAAAGAATTTTCAGTTTGGATTTATTTTAACTGTATACAAAGGCTATCATGTAATATGCATTTTTCTGAGACTTTTTTTCACTTGAATTCTGCTACTAAAACGGATTCATACTGTTGCGTGGGACTATTGTTCATTCATTTTGACTGAGGTTTATTTATTCCATTATATAGGCACACCACAGTATATTGATCCAGTCTCCTGTCAGAGAATGTTTGTATTGCCCCCAAGTTTTGCTTTATATAAGTAGTGCTGATATGACCGTTCTCATATATGTCTGCCGGTATATATGAGAAAGAGTTGCCCTGGCCTGACTTCCTAAGAGTGGGATTGATGGATGATGGAGCATTTGAATGTTCAACTTTACGAGATCACGACGAAGTGGCTGTACAATTTCGCCCTCCCATCAGCACTGTACAAAACCTTCTGCAGATCCACACTCCCTCCAACACCCGACATTGTCACATGTCCATACTCTTCACAGCCGAGTGGGTGAGGTTGGTATCGCATGTGCCCTTGATATGCACTTCCCTGATTATTAATGAAGTTGAATATCCCGTCATATGTTTATTGACCATATGTGTTTCTTTAATCCAATTAAGAACTTCTGTTCATCAAGACACTGCAAAGAAAGTGAAAAACAAGTTAGAAACCAAGGCAAGTTCTTTGCCACACACATAACTGACTTTGCACAGTGTGAAGAGCATATACAAGAGCACAACTCACCTCCTAGGAAAATGGGTAAAAGAAATGACAAGGATTTCACAGAAAACCCCCCAGGGCTTACTGTCAGCCATAAAGGTGCACTTGTATTTCCCACAGCGGCTAGTGGTAAAGATTCCTCGACATCAGATAAAAGCTTCTTGAATGTAGATGAAACTTTCTAAGGCCTTGCCCTTAGCTGGTTCAGGGATTAATCAGAGAAGCCTGCACTCCCTCCTTTGCCCACTGGAGAGTTCACTTGAGTCCAAAGAAGGTGTTCACAGTAACGAAAACTTGCTCTCACAGATGGTTGCCTCAGGACACCCAGAAAACCCCAAAACGTAAGGCACAAAACCATTGTCCTTCCCCAAAGAATCAGGTAACATTTTCCCAACCAGAGCCCTTCCAGAGTAATCCCAGGGGAAGGGAGGTGACCCCATCATTATCCAGCCACTGAGGAAAGAGGAATTATTCTTCTGGCCCTAAAACTGCTCTGAAACTAATGAAAAAAAAAAAAAAAAAAACCCCTTCTTAGAACTAATTTCTTTCAAACATTCCCTGGAGCCAAAGAAATGGTTAAGTATTTAGACTTCAAAGAATTTCCCTGCTGAGGTGTGGGTTTCTGATGGAGAATACAGAGACGGGGTATAAGCTATCAGCAAATACATGAATGAAGGCACGTAAACACTCACGCCCAGTGATCTTACACATAGTCTGCACTATAGATAAAGCCGGGAGAGGTCCCATTCTGAAGTAGTGCAGCTGAAGCTGGGGAGGTTGAGAGACTGATGCTGGGAAAACATCTTAGTCACACAAATAGGGGTCGTGACTTTCTTCTCGGGCCTCCTCCAATGGCTTAGGAGATACTGCAAGAGGGAACGTCCGAGCAAGAGGAAGGCAGTGTGAGGCCGGGAGATAAACAGGGGCTAAAATAAGCATCAACTCTCACACTCCTGTCCCTGTTTCACTAACTAGCTTTCTAAGATACTGCTTGCCATTTGCAGTTAACAGCAAATGTCTTCCCATATTTATTCACTTACCTGTCAAGGGCACTGATTCCCTGAGCAGCCATGTGAAATCTGACTAGCAGATTATACCTTCCGTGCTAACCTGTCAGTCTTAGGAAGGCCTCTACTGAGACCCAGGTGGCCAGAGAAAAGTGACAGGAAGACAGGTAGCTAGTTGCACTGACTTGAAGCGAAACTGTGTAAAAGCCAGGCCCTTGCAATGCAAGCTACCAGAGCAACTGGCTAACAAGGTGTCTCTTCCCATCTCCCAGCTGGGTTTGGATAGAATAATCAGGCATGTCTACACTTGGGAGTGTCAAGGTAAGATCGAGCCAGGTGACAAGAAGCAGCTGAAAACTCTGAAGACTCATCCTCCTTGGGTGCATAGGAGACCTCCTCTTTGGAGCTTGCAAGGAGCAGAAGTGGCCTAGCCCTGTGATCTCCAGCACGTGCTTTCGACCGGGCTGTTAAATGATAGATCATGAGATGCAAGGCTGGGGACTCTGGGTTCCCAGAGGGTCTAGGCAGCTTCACGGCCCTGTCAGCCTCATCTTCCAAGGTGACTCATTCTTCCAGGTCTAGATGGGACAAATTCCTCTACCACATCTTAATCTCGGAAGCCACTGGGAGACGGTATTGGCCCATTGGAAAATCATCTTTCTTAACTATTTCCAGGATTTTTTCTAGTCCCTGAAACAACAATTCTCAGACTGTTGACATTTCCTGCAAGATCACAGTGGGCCAGTTTATCACCTGGTGAAGATCTGGCAGCTCATGCTCAACACATTACTACAATACTCTCTCTCTCTCTCTCTCTCCCTCTCTCTCTCTCTTTCTCCCTCTATCTCTCTCTTTCTCTTCCTCTTTCTCTCCTCTCCCCCTTACACACACACACAGTTCTACACAGCTTCTCTATGGTCAGCCAAACAAAAACAAGATTGAGAGCAGAAAAAAAAAACTTTCCTGTCCTACCATTTTCTTGCTTTTATTGCCTCCTCCCTCATCATCTTCCCATTCCTCTTTGGGGCCTAAAGAGCTCTGGGTGGCTAGTGTTCATCATTATTAAGCAAAAATTTCTTGTGACAGCTATCATGTCATCTCTGAGTCTTTCAGCACTGACAGAAACAAGAAGAGAGTTCATAAAATACCCACATTTCCCTTCTTACAGAAAACTGGGATGGCAAAAGGCTTATAAAATACACACTGCCCCCTCCTTATGTAAAACTGACTCTATATATTCAAAGCAAGTAACAATTCCTCCTTTTATTGTTTAATTATGAGCTGACGCAGCTAAGACAAAGGCCCAACCAATCCAGGGCTCAAAAGTGCCAATCATTCTCTGCAGAAAGCTGGGGCTAACTCTCTCCTTTTATTATATTTGTTATGATTTTAGTTTGTTCAGCAATAAATGCAATATTGATGTTTAGCTCCTAGAAAAAAAAAAAAAGAAATAGGCAACCAAAACATTGTTAGCTTCAAATATTTGAGAAGCTTCCAACTGGGGGCCATAGGTGTTTTCTTACTCTCTTTTTAATTTTATTTCCCCTCCACCCACCACCCAAACATGTCCACAGAGGCATGTCTTCCAGTCAACGACTTATTTGCAATCAATATCTCTTATGTACAGCATGCACACAATCATGTTCCAAATGGAAAAGGAAGGTGATTGAATGCGCTCATCAGAGATCATCTGACTGTGGCCAGAGCTGGGTGAAGAGGTAGCCAGAGACCTGAAGTGGGACAGGCAGGAGAAAGCTGCTCTTGGTGCTGCTAATTAACAGTGTTGGCAATGAGGCCCAGCTCTCTACCTCCATCCATCTTCAAGCCCAAATTATTTTAGGCCACTCGGTATTGACATACTAGCAGAGGCAGGAGTCATTCTTAAAGAAGTTATGCATCTTCTTCTCCTTGACATTTTCATAAATAAAATGATTTCTCTCTCAAATTTAACTAGCAGTGGGATACCTTTGATACACGTACAACCCTTCATTTCCTTTTTCTACATGCTTTCTTTTGCTGCTTGGGGCCTAGGAGGGCTTTCTCCCTCGCTTGCAGTAGAGCCTGTTTCTCACATGGGCATCTCTTCAAGGCTGTGCTTCCACAACCATTTCACCACATTTCTCTTTGCATGTCATTACCTGCAGACTTTTCTAGTTTCACATTGGACTGAGCGCTGTGAGAATAGGAGCCTCAGAGTATTTATCTTTGTATCCCCAACATCCAGAACAATGCCTGGCATGTAGGAGAGTGCAATGTAAATTTGTTGAATGAAGCAATGGGGAAAAATATCAATGATTTAATCTATCAATCAATGAACTGAGCATGCAAGAGATGGTAGCAGAAGAATGTCTCAGGAAGTAATAAAACCTCCTTCAAACTAATAGAAAATCCTGCAATTTCCCCCATAGTGTCTCCAGAATTAGCAGCTCCAAAGGGCCATGGGAATATCTAGAGGCTTTGGGGTGTATTTTTGTGACCTCTGTACAGGAGAGCTTCCAACTGGATGAGATTGCCTGCTTTCTTGGGTATAATGATTAAAAAATATAAATTTTTTTAAACTGTGGGCTAGGTAAATTTGGGGATGTTATGTTGGGAGGTATGTGTTAATTTTTCCCTCTCTGTGCTAATTTGAAGGCAACTTTGTGATGCAAATGACCCAAGTTAGGGCGACTCTGAATTTGCTTAGGCAAGAACGACAGACGTGAAAATAAGGACTAACTTGCTGCCTGGCACAAGGCAGGGCTCAGCACGTTTGATGACAGTGTTGTAGATATTACTTAGCTTCTTTCTGGGGTGTGGCTCTTTGATGCACCTCTTAGACATGCCTTGAACACGTGTTGTGGTCTTGATCCCAACCACACTTGCAACCTCACCTTTGGCCTGTCATCCTTATCATCCTGCCTTCCAGCCACACGCCTCTATTGCAGTTCCAGGGATGTCATCTCTGTTAGGCCTTCTGAATGTGACTCTTCTCAGTGTGACCTTCCTTCCCCTGTTACCATCTGGATAACTCCTTATGTTTCAAAATTCAGTGTAGGGGCAAGGCATAGTGGCTCACTCCTGTAATTCCAGCTCTTTGGGAGGCCGAGGTGGGTGAATCACTTGAGGTCAGGAGTTCGAGACCAGTCTGGCCAACATGTGAAACCCCATCTCTACTAAAAATACAGAAATTAGCCAGGGGTGGGAGCAGGCACTTATAATCCCAGCTACTTGGGAGGCTGAGGCAGGAGAACTGCTTGAACTCAAGAGGCAGAGGTCGCAGTGAGCCGGGATTGTGTCACTGCACTCCAGCCTGCGCCACAGAGTGAGACTCTGTCTCAAAATTAAAATAAAATAAAATAAAATTCAGTGTAGGGTCACATGCGCAGGAACGCACAGTCGCTCCCCATCCTCCCCGCTCACTGGCGAGCACTGACTCTATCAGAACACTCAGCTTGGGACTCCCTTTGTTCGTGTATCTTCCATTCTCTTCCACAGACCCAAAAGGCTTATAAAAATAGGATGGTGTTTTCTGTCTCTGCAGCTCTTCACCAAGCACAGTGCCTAGAATGGTCCATAAGTGTTTAGTAATGAGTGAAAATATGTGAGTGGATTAACGAAAGAACGCTAACCACTGTTAAAAGTCCACCAGTCTGGAGCAGGCCTTGGGAAAGCCGTACAATCCATGGAATCCTGCCTCCACGCCTGTGCCACACGTGAGAAAGCCCCTGCAGGTGGGTGGGCTATGGAGGAGAAGCTCAACTCGAAGGCAGAACACAGAGAACCTGCCAGTAACTCCGACCAGAGGGAAGGAGCTGCTGAGGCACTCGGGGGCCACCTGAGGCAGGGTTTACTTGCTCACACCTCAGGAGCAGTGCCCAGAGCCAGAGCAGGCAATCATTTCCTCAGGTCTGCCTTGGCCTGAGAAGAAGCAGGTGAAGGGAACAGAGGCAGAGCCAGGTGGAAAAAGGAGTAAGCTGTGCACATGGGAAGTGGATTCAGCATCAAGCAGGCACAGGAGGTGAAGAGCCCAGCACGAGGGAAAAGGCTCCAGTGGCCCCGATCCAGTGGGTCTGCCATCTGCCCCCAAGGGGCGTGGAGTCACTCTGGCAAACATCACTGAATGCTGTGTGGGCAACAGCTCTGAACGGCCAAGATGCTGCCGACGGTGGGGAGACATTTGCTGTCATAGACAAGAGTTCAAAATGAGATAGAAACGACGTGTCACAGCACTTTAACTCAGTCATGGTATTTTGGAATGTTTTAATTAAGGTTTATCTGTTACCATTACGACTGTATCCTGGGAAGTGCCAAACCTGCCCCGGCGGGGGAAGAGAGGAGGAAAACATGTCACAATTAAAATAATTATTAACTTAATCTTATTAACTATAGATTATTAATTATCACTGCTATTATTATGCACTGGGGGCAGACCCCTTTTCTGAGCCGTCTCATCAGCTTGTGTGGAGGTGGGAAGTTAGTGTTGCCTGAGAAATCCCGCTCCCTCTGACAAGGCAGCTACCCCATCTCCTTCCCAGGGAATTTTTGTCTCCAGGTCTCCTTCGAGTTCTCCTGCACAAAACCTGCCCAGTGCTGGGTGTGAGAGAGGCCCTGTGTGAGTGTGTTTTGTTGCTCCATTGTGTGTTCACATGACCCTAAGCACCTGCCACCCTGCCCTTGACTCCCCAGTGCAGAGCTGGGGCTATCCTCTGCTCTCAGCACACCTCTCAATCCTTGTCACACTGGGCTTCTTCAAGGTCCCCTTGCACACTTAGCCATGAGCCCCTTGAAAAGATTGACTATGTCCTTTGTATTTGTATTTCCTCCAAACTGCCTTTCCACTCCAGCATCTACAGGAACGTGGGTCTAACGTTCCTTTCATAGTAGAGGAGGAGCAGTGGAAGGAGAAAAAGAGGGAAGGCAGAAATGAGGGAGACAGACAGAGAGAAGAGGACAAAAGGGAGGAGGAGACCAGGACAAAGAAGCCTGTCCTGCTGAGGACCATTAGTGACCAAACCATCAACTTCTCCCTTTTCCCAGGTCCCACCGCCCATGGTCCAAGCTAACACTACCCCTCCCCTCCCGCACACGCAACCTGCTGCCCCGTTCCTTTCTTTAGAGGCGTAAAATGACTAATGAATATCAAAGCAAAGTGATTAGGTGGCCTTTACAAGCTTCAGTACCTACCAGGATAACTGTAAGTCACACTGGGGTCATAAATGCCTTCTCAGAAAGTGCAGACAAAGGAGGAGACCGACCCAAATAAACGAATTTAATTTTTTTTTTTTTTTTTTTTGAGACGGAGTCTCGCTCTGTCGCCCAGGCTGGAGTGCAGTGGCTGGATCTCGGCTCACTGCAAGCTCCACCTCCCGGGTTTATGCCATTCTCCTGCCTCAGCCTCCCGAGTAGCTGGGACTACAGGCGCCCGCCACCTCGCCCGGCTAGTTTTTTGTATTTTTTAGTAGAGACAGGGTTTCACCATGTTAGCCAGGATGGTCTCGATCTCCTGACCTCGTGATCCGCCCGTCTCGGCCTCCCAAAGTGCTGGGATTACAGGCTTGAGCCACCGCGCCCGGCCAAACAAATTTAATTCTAAGTGTCCTCTCTTTTTTGATCATTAGTGAGTCAATTCTGACTGGCCCTGATAGGGGAAATTCATCAGAATCCTGAAGTGACACGTCAGCCGGATGAAATCATAGCATGGCAGGCACCGTGGACACCTATGGTTTCCCTAACACCCTCAGAACCCTGAGGCTTTGTGGAGGCATCGTGGAACCACTTTGGGTGTGTAGGGAAGCCACTTTAACCAGAAAGTTTTGCTTCAACGTGTTTGTATGTATCATTTCTTTGTTTCCATCGAATTTGTGATAAGGATTCTGCTGTTCAAAATACTAGCAATGTTGAAAGCCCCAATCTAGTCCAACTCCCTCTTTCAGAAGGGCAGAAAGGGGTCCAGCAAGCTCAGGGGCTTTCCTAGAAAGGGCACAGACATGGTGTCTGCAGCTTCCGGCCTGGCTCCTCCCACCATATTGAACACACCTCCTTCCCGTCGGCCCTGCACAGGGAGAATCCAGTTCCAGGGCTCTTGGCAGCCTTGCCCAAGGTGCTCCCCCAAGATGCCATTCCACTGAGCAGGTGGCAGGTTCACAGCTGTCAGCAGATGAGACAGTGCCATGCTAAGCTGCCTTCAGAATGAAGGCGGGGCTGCCCAAAAACCTGGAGCCAAACCCTGGGCCCTGGGTCCCACTACCCAGTAAGGGACCTCTAAGGGCACAGCCCATGACAGTCCCTGAAAGGGGACCTTGGCAGGAGTGACTCAGTGACCTCAGTAGATGGACAGTAGGTGGACCTATGCATGTCTGGGGCCTGGCCAGGGTTTCAAGACAGCTTCCTGTTTCTACTCCATAAGCAGTTTGCATCCCAAAAGAGAGGAGGCTGCCAGGCCTACTGAATGGAGCCTAATTGGAGACATGCACTCCTCATAGACAAAAGGGCCGATATCAGCACACTGATTTTCAGCTCCTGTCCTTCAGACTCGTGTTCCTGAGGTCTCTGTGATCCCTGTGGTTCTGCCACCAATGCCCCGGCGAATCATGAGCATTGATCGAACCCTTACTATGTGTCAGGCAATGTGCTGAGCGTCACGTGCCAAATCTCCTGTTATCCTCCTGCAGCTCTCCAAGATGGCTGCCCTTACTCTTCCCATTTTGCAGATAAGAAACAGAGGGTTACAGAAGTCTAGTGACTTTCCTAAAGTCCTGCAGAGACCCTCGGTGAAAGCAGTGGATGCCCAGACCCACTTCTCAGAGTTGGATGGGACAGTGTTTCCCTTTGTGGACCACAGCCATCTGGGGAGCTGTCCAGAGACACCATGGTGGATCCCACTTACTTGCAAACCATCAGACTATCCACACATTCTAATACTTCACAACCCCTACTCTACCTCCAGATTTGGTTCATGCCCTTGGAAGTAGCTCCCAGAACTCCTGTCACCCCATATATCCCACCTTTGGGGTCAGAAAATGTAGGTCATGATATTCATATAGTATGGATCAAAGAGCTTGACATTAATTCTTATCTCTAAAAAGATCTCACGGAAAGCTATCTGAAATTCTGTCGTGAACTCTGTTCTTTTTCTTTTTAAATCCTGAACATCAATCTCTCCCTGCTGAATTTTCTTAATATTGCCAATACTCCTAAAGAGTAACAAAGTAGAGCCCTGTGCTGTGGCTCACACTTGTAATTGCAACACTTTGAGAGGCTGAGGCTGTAAGATCACTTGAGTTCAGGAGGTCAAAACCAGCCTAGGAAACATTGTGAGACCTCATCTCTACTAAAAATCAAAAAAATTAACCAGGCATGGTGGTGCGTGCCTGAAGTCCTAGCTAGTTGGGAGGCTGAGGTGGGAGGATCGCTTGAGCCCAGAAGGTCATAGTAATTTAATGGCATCTTAGGGTGAATTACTTTACCAGATTTTCCATCCTCATAGAACAAGGGTCCCCAGACCCAGGGTACCTGTCCGCAGCCTTTTGGGAACCAGGCCACACAACAGGAGGTGAGCGGCAGGTGAGTGAGCATTGCCGCCCGAACTCTGCCCCCTGTCAGATCAGCAGAGGTGTTAGATTCTCGTAGGAGTGCCCGCGCTATGGTGAACTGTGCATGCAAGGGGTCTAGGATGTGTGCTTCTTATGAGAATCTAACTAGAGCCTGAAGATCTGCGATGGAATGGTTTCATCCAGAAACCACCCCTACCCAGGTCCAAGGAAAACTTGCCGTCCATGAAACCTGTCCCTGGTGCCAAAAAGGCTGGGGACCACTGTCTTTAAAAAATTGACAAAAGAGGCCGGGCGTGGTGGCTCACGCCTATAATCCCAGCACTTTGGGAGGCCGAGGCAGGTGGATCACGAGGTCAGGAGATCGAGACCATCCTGGCTAACACAGTGAAACCCTATCTCTACTAAAAATACAAAAAATTAGCAGGGCGTGGTGGCGGGCGCTGTAGTCCCAGTTACTCGGGAGGCTGAGGCAGGAGAATGGCGAGAACCCAGAAAGCAGAGCTTGCAGTGAGCCGATCGCGCCACTGCACTCCAGCCTGGGCAACAGAGCGAGACTCTGTCTCAAAAAAAAAAAAAAAAAAATTGACAAAAGAGCTCAGCACTCAGAGGTCATCACTCATTTGAGGGGAAAAAAGGCCTGGTAAAGGAATGGGACGGAAAAACAAATACTGATTGCACACCTACTCGGTATCACCAGGTTCATCTCACTTCATTCTCCCAGCAACCCTGGGAGGAGGAGATTATCATCCTCATTTTGCAGATGAGGAAATTGTGCTTCAGAGAGGATAGGTTACATGCTCAGTGTGACCCAGGCTAACCTAAAAGGAAGAGAGGGTGACTATGCATAGGAGAATGCATAGGAAGAAACACATTTAAGAAGTGTTTCAGCAATTGATTTCGAGTCCTGCAGAGCCCAAAGACCTAGTACACAGAATTCGTGCACATACTCCACAGCAGCTCTGTCATGCCCACTCTTCCTTCACCTAGGTCCTAAATATGACCTTTTCAGTGCTTATGGGAGGGAGAATATTTCACTGCTTTGCATCAAATAAAATACAACATAGAACTTTAAATCTGGAAATGAATATAAAGATGTAGTCCAGTCTTGACATCTGGTCTCCTGATTCCCAAACTCATCTGTTCTTTCTTCCTTCTGAATTGTGTGTAAAATCTGTTGCTGAAGAATTCTGAAAAATCTTTCTGTTGCATTATTTCATCTTCCTAAATGTACATTTGATTTTTTTGCAAAGTATTTCTTGTCCTTCAGGACCTGGGATTCTGAAAAGGAGATTCCTCAGGAATACTGATCCAATATTATCAGCCTCATAGAACCCTGAAACAGAAGAGAATGGGAGTGGAATTAACACTAAGAGAAATTCAATTAAACAAATATTTATTGATCACCTACTACACACGAGGCACCAGGCCAACTCCAGTGACAATAATTTGCAAATCTCAAGCACTGACCTCCAGTGCGGGCTTGATCTGGTGTGTGTGTGTGTGTGTGTGTGTGTGTGTCTGTCTGTCTGTATATACATTCCCAGGAGCACACACATGGACAGGTTATTACAGCCCGCCCCTCCAAGTCCTCCACTTTTCCTATGATGAACTGAAATGGATAAATCCCCATAAACTGCCTCCCTCATGAGCAACCTTGGAAATAAGTCCTATTTACAGATATTTCATCAGCCCACCTACCTCAAGCTTCCTGCTCCCCTGATGACTGTAGGCAATAACATAAATAAAACTCAGAATGATTTCTCTCTCCTGCACATCAATCATCACTTTTTCTGGACAGGTAGGCAAGTGATTGGATGTAAGGCTACCCTGGAGGTGTGAAGGGAAGGTCTACAAATTCTGGACACAAAAACCCATTGCTTTTGTTCTTAGACTCTAGGCAGCCTATCTAGGGAACAAGTAAGCTGTATCCAGGCAGGTGACAAGGGGGACCTTTGGGAAGCTCCTGGCATTATTTCTCACATTTTGCCACCTGGGAGAGAGCTACAAGTCCCTTTAGTCATTGCTGCAGGAAAACGTTTTGACATGAACTCTCATACATCATGACGGAGGTTAGTTACCAAAATGCACACATTTGCCTTAGCCGGTTTCATTTACTACCCTTTAAATTATTTCTGAGCCTTGCAAATCTTGCTGTGACAGACAGAGCAGTGGGGGAAACCACTAAGTGTTCATTTTTCCTATAATATATTCCAATCCTGTTAGGTCGTGCTGCTGAAGGTAATATTTCTGGCATTCATTTAATGAAATTGACATTGATGAATGGTTAATTATACAAATTACATTCTTATTAAATCCCCTAGAATCAGTGCCTTAAAATTTCCTAGCTATGGGCTTCTTACGGTTGATACCTTTTTTTTTTTTCTCTAAGTGTCTCCTCTGTTGGCTGCTGTAAGACTCATTCTGCATATTTTTCTTCCTCTAAAAAACTTTGAAAAGCATTAAAAATCCCCTAGTTAAGGCAATTACTCCAGATAAGTTAATCTTCCTGGGATGTTTAAACCCCAGTCCTTGCATATGTTTATTCTGACTTTTTTCCCCTCTCTAGATAATTCCTGCCCTAGAGGGCGTAAGAGGGAGGAGAAGACTCTTCTACCTCCTGCTGAATAATGGTCTGATGGGCTGGGAGGGGAGAGAGAATCAGCATGTGGCCAAGTCCCTCTGCTGGCTGCTGGCTATATATATATATATATATGGAGATATATATATCCAGTAGAAGAGTTGATGAGCATTGGGCTAATGGGAGTGGATCAATAAGTGGTCCCTTGGATGCTAAGTACCATTAGCTGGCACGTTTCCAAGAAAGCAGCCTATTTTTTGCCTTTTCACTGAGGCTGGGAGGATGAATCAGATTCATTAAGAGAGATTTTTTTTTCTGTTGCCCTCACTGTTCATGAAGGCAACCAATCTTTACTGTGCATCTGTTATATGGTCAGCACTCACTAGGCACCTCCAGGAATTAGAATAGTCTCAAGTAGTTCACACGTGTTTTGAGAAAATCATCTCAGAGAACAATTGCACACTTGGATTGTTTTCTTTAATGAGAAGAAGCAACAGAAGTGTGTCTGGGAGGACCAGGCCCAGGTTTCAAAGCCATGTTAACCTTGCTCCAAGTCTTCAAATGCCACAGAAGGAGAGGCTTCCTGCTTTGTACTCAAAAGTTGTGAGATGGGCTGCACACAGGCTCAGATTGGTGGTCTTTTAACTCAAATTCTCTCTCTGGGACCTTTTCCCTTCACATACACTTCACTTTTTGGTCATCCAATTGACTGGGGCAAGTTAGGTTAGCTTAACTCATTTCAGCCCGGGCTATTTGTAGTGGGTTGAGGCAGGTAAAAACACGCAATTTCCAATCACCAGTAAGGCTGAATTTCACCTTATTTTAGTGGGTCATGTAGAAAAACTTCATGATTTATACTGAGTACTATTATGTCAACCAGACTTTAAGTAACACTCATTCCAGAGTTGAGTGTTGAGGTGAACTGTCTTCAAAGTCACAATATTATGATTCATAGTAATAACTCTCTAGTCAGAAAGACTTGGATTCAAATCTTAGCTTGCTATTTCCTGGAATAGGTGTGTGACCTTACACACTTAAACTCGTGTCCTCCTTTATAAAACAGAGGTCATAGTAGCTCCTTTAAAGGGAACATGTTTTGAAGCTTCAAAACGAACACAAAGCACTTAGCAAAGGACATGCACATGCTACTCAATAAATGGAACCATTTAGATTATGTAGGCATGTTTCTCAGCTTCAAGGAACATAATGCCCTTCTATCTGTGGCTTAAACCATAAGGCTATATATTGTTTGCTTAACAAAATGTCCAGAAGTAGATGGCCCCAGGGTTGGGCTGCCAGCTGGGTGATGTAGTCATGAACCCAGGCTCTCCCTGGTGATTCTCCACCATCCATGACTTGTTACATTTTCATCCTCATGCTCACAAGATGGCAGCCCAAACTCAGGCATCACATCCACATTCAGCAAGAAGGGGCAGAGGGCAGCACCAGCAGGTTCTCATAGTGTGCCTTGCCATTTTATCAAAAAGCAAAGCATCTTTCCCAGAAACCGCTCAGCAGAGTTCTCTTTACATCTCATTTGTCAGAACTTGGCCAAATGCTCAGCTCTTCAGGAGCAGGTGGACAGGGGAGCAGGAAGTTGTGAGTGGCTTTTGAGTAGCTACATCATTATAATCAAATTCGACCTCAAACATTCTCATCCAAGCAAATGAGGTAAAGCCCAGCCTTCTTTCCTTTTGCTGATGAAAGGCTGTGTGGCCACCTCCACTGATACCCTCTCTCTGCGCGGGCTTCACCACTCTCCTGCCAGAAGCCATGGCAATGGGTGAGACTGGGCAGTGGACAAAGGGTCCTTTTCTCCTCAAGTGTAATTAATTCTGTAAGATCACTCCCTTAGCAGCAGTTCTTATTAAACCTGCAAGGGATCTGACTCCACCATCTTTTTTTTTGAGACAGAGTCTTGCTCCGTTGCCCAGGCTGGAGTACACTGGAGCGATCTCAGCTCACTGCAAGCTCCGCCTCCCAGGTTCGCGCCATTCTCCTGCCTCAGCCTCCCGAGTAGCTGGGACTACAGGCACCCACCACCAAGCCCAGCTACTTTTTTGTATTTTTAGTAGAGACAGGGTTTCACCGTGTTAGCCAGGATGGTCTCAATCTCCTGACCTCGTGATCCACCCACCTCAGCCTCCCAAAATCCTGGGATTACAGGTGTGAGCCACCATGCCCGGCCCCTTCTCCACATCTTATCTCGGCCTCCAACTCCACACACCCATCTGTGCTGGAGTCAGCATGTGCAATCACATATTACTAGTTTTAATTGTATAGCAAGGGAGAAGATGGGAGATATTAATCAGGTGCTGCAAGCTCCGAGAGTGAGTGTAATAAATAGACTATTAAGTTAACCAAGTTTTCAGCTTCACTAGTGAAAGCTGCCATCTATCTTGTGTGGTTTTCTGCATGCTTCATTACCGCATATAACCATACTGAAAACATATGCCTTATCCTTTATAATGAGATGATAAGTTCCCTGCAGTGGATGTAACAGGGCCCGATTCTGAAGCTCCATGAAGCTGGAGCCTGGGGATGGGGTGTGTCTCTGGGTGCCAGGGCTTGACACTGAGGCTGATGACAAGACAGGGCTTGGTGGTGACAACAGCCAGAATCATCTGATTGGGCACATTCCCAGGGCAGCAGGTATCTGAGGGCTCAGGCCACTACCGCTTCCTCCGCCTGGTGGAGATGCAGTAAAACGGGAAGGTTCACTCCAACCACTGGGCAAATGTGGTTGTTCCTGGAATTAGCTCTGTCCTGCTTTGGTCCAGGGGCTCCCCTGGACTCATTCTGGGAGGACTCACTCAGGCAAGCTGTTGGTGGATCTTTGTCTTCACGCCCCCCACCCCCGCCCCACTTCAGCACTTAGCACTGCAGCAGCTCAGTGAATGTTTGCAGCCAGACAGAGCTGGGTGCCCCTCCCTGTTCAGCGTGCTTCCACTTACTGTCTCTGGGGCCTCTGACAAGCCATTGAACCTCTGAACCACAGCTCTCTCAACTGTAAAATGGGGTTGATAAGCCTAGCTTTCCAAAGAGGTGGTGAGAATTAGAGGAGATAGATAGAAAAGCACCCAGACTACGCCAACATCCTTTCTCCAGAATGAAGATTCAGTTATTAGATCGGAACGTGAAATCCTAAAAAAGTTATAGTAGAAAGCACAATCTCTGGCTCCATTTATATGAAATGTCCAAAATAGGGAAATCTATAGCCTCTCCTCATTAATCCATTAACCAGAAAGTAAATTAGTGGTTGCCTAAAACCCAGGATGATGGGGAGGGAGAGGCTGAGGCTAAGGGGACAGCTAAAAGTACAGGGTTTCTTTGGGGTGACAAAAAAAATGTTCTAAAATGGTCTGTGGTAGTGGTTGTGCATATCTGTGAATGGATTAAAAATCACTGAATTGTATACTTTAAATGGGCCATATGTGAACTATATCTTAACACAGCTGTTTAAAAAAAAATTTTGAGAGGCCAAGGCGGGAGGATCACTTGAGCCCAGGAGTTCAAGATCAGCCCTGGCAACATAGCAAGACCCTGTCTCTACAAAAAAAAAGTTAAATATTAGCATGGTGTGGTAGTGCATGCCTGTAGTCCCAGCTACTTGGGAGGCTGAGGCAGGATGACTGCTTGAGCCTGGGAGATCGAGGCTGCAGTTACCTATGGTTGAGCCACTGTATACCAGCCCAGACGACAGAGGGAGACTCTGCCTCAAAAGAAAAAAAAAAGATCAGCTCTAAATAAAAATAAAATAAAAAGTTGCAGTAGTAAAAACAGCACCACATGCTGCCATGGGAAACCCTGGGTCACACGTGGGACCCAGATGCATCTTTGGCCTAGGGAAGCCAAGACAGTTACCTCAAGTCCAGGCAAGGAGAGTCCAGGGCCATGACTGAGTTTCTGAACCTGAGAACTCAAAGGTCCCTCAGAATACGTATTCACAGACTGCTATGGGAGGTTCTTTAAAGGACTCTCAGCATCCCCCCCCAACTCAAACAAAGCAAAGCAATACATCTGCAGGTGCAAGTCTGAGAAACACTGGTCAAAGAGTAGCCTCAGTGTGGCCATCTGCAGAGCCAGCCCAGTGGCCCCGGGGAACTAGAGAGGCCCCAGGGTAGGAGAGAGTTCTAGCCTGAACTGAGATAGGACAGATGGGGCTGACTTCATCCAGGCTATGAAAGCATCTTCTCAGTCTCTGCCCTCCAAAAGCTTCTCTGCCTCAGCCTCGCCCTGAGAGTTTCCCTCATGATGGTTCTGTGCTTTCTTTCCTAGCTGATTTCATCTTTGCCCATGATATTTACCAGCACCTTGATGCTGATGACACCCCTGCTTGTAATCTCTAATGAAGTCTCTCTCCAGAGCTCTAGACCTACATGGACAAACAATGAAACACCTGAATGTACCCAAACCATTCGAAATTCAGTATGTCCCAAACTGGACCTGGCATCCTCTTCCTTTCTCAAACTTCTCCCTCCTACTGGATTTCTTATTCTGGGTGTTATCATCATTCATCCAGTTTCTCAAACCAAAAGCTTGGAATCATCAACACCTCCCTCTCCTTCTATCTTTCAGTCAACACGTTCATTCAATTCTGCCTATTAAACAGCTTCCTCTTCTCTGCTTGGATTACTGCTGTGGCCTCCTAAGTGGTCTCCAAGCTTCCAGTCTCTCCTCATTAATCCATTACCCATACAGCTGCCGAAGTGATCATTTCCCTGCTTCAAATGACTTCCCGTTGCCTACAAAATAAAGTTCAAATTCCTATGCTTGACTTACAAAACCTTTCATGAGCTGACCCTGTTAGTTCATCCTTTTTACTCCCTACTTCCACCATGGTTGGTTCCCAGTTATCCAGCAAGCAGGCTCTTTGTTCTTGGGAGTGGCAAAGACAGTAGGCACAATGTGGGGATGCCCCCACATTGCATGCAGGTGATTGACCTCTTGGTCTCCACCACCCCCAGATCCCCAGCTAGAAAAAAATTATCTAATACTGTTGCCTGCAGGTTTCAATCCTATCATAGCAAACTTCACTCCCTACTACCCCCACTCCATCTCTCAGCCCCACGTGAAAGCAGAGGTAAGCCAATGCTAAATGTTGTTCATTGTAACCTCAGTCCAAAGTTGTGGGCTTTTAAAATGTAAAATTGAGCCATAATTAATAATATGCCTGGTGCATAATCACAGAGGAAAGCAAGAAAGACCCAGCCCATTAGGTCAAACATGCTGAGTGCTGTGGAATGTAGAAAACCATTTCTAAAGATATAAATAGTAGCTGGAAACATAGAAGGTCAGATCATTGCCTCTGTTGGACTTGATTGTATGAGACTAGCGTGTAAAAGCTCCAATGCCAAGATGGTATGTTTAAGAGATAAATGAAACCAGCAGGAAGGGGTGGTGCTGACATCATTCTCCCCAGCATCTAAGAGGCCCTAAGAGTGGGGCCTGGCAGGCAGCAAGCTCCAAGGTGAAGGCCTTCCACAAACCCTGAACCAGGATGTGGCCCAGTAGAGAGAGTCAAGAGCCCCTTCCTCCTCTTGACGTGAGGCAGATCCCATCAGGTGCTTATTGGTTAACACGAGGTGCACTATGTCAGCTGGCTCCCCACTTTTCAGGTAAAAATAAAACTCACTACGCCATCCCCTCCAGCCATCCAAATGGCACAGACACCAGTAATATGTTTTTATGGCTGACCCAGGCTGAGGGACTAGTGGGAGTGTGCAGGGTAAGCACACTGGATTCTTAGAATCCATTGACTGTGACCAGCAATTAAGTAGAATTTAAAATTCTTAGCCCCTAAGAAAAGATGACAACTCAAAACCCCTGCCATCCGTCTCCACTAACTCCTCCAAATGTCCTTGTCATGAAATTTGGAAAAGAAAGGAAAAGAATCTCCTTTTGTAGGTCCCCAAGCAGTGCAAGGGCTGTTGGTGAATGTCAGTACTAGGGATGATTTCTTGCTTGGAATTAGGAAGGGAGATGGGCACTGGGCCACAGTGTCAGGATTCTGAGAGTAGCTGGGCAGGCTGTTGTTGATGCTCTATCTGACTGGGGACTGAAAACAGTATTCTTCATCCTGTTGATCATCTTTACTGGCTCAAGCCCTTTGTTTATGCTACCTCTTTGTCTGGATGTCTTAGTATGAAATCAGGACTTACGAGAACAAGGTCTGGCACATAGCAGGTGTTCAGTAAGTGCTTGCAAAAGCTATGAAAACCTGGATGGAGATCACCTAGTATGCCTTCAAAATCCCATCTCCTTGTGACATAAATTGGAGATGAATCTCACAGAGAGGCAGAAGATACAGTCTTTGAAGTCTTTTCCAAGCAACAGAATTCCCAAAACACTCATGAGAAAAGAAGAATCACCCTTGCCTTCTTTCTGTAACATTCCAACAGAGCCAAATGGTTTCCAACGGAGATTCTAGGAGCATTGAAGATGAGAGCTTGAACGGGTCCTGGTTGTCCTCCGGCTCTCATGCAAATGTCCGGTGAAGACACCATGGCCCACAGGCAGTTAAGGGGTTACCCACATTACACAGTTAGCAGCAGAGCTATGACCAGAAGTAGCTTCATTTTCAGAGAAGTCTTCACATAGACGGGCCTTCCTGGCCTGTACTGAGCCCCGTACAGAGGGAGAACCCTCCACCCTTCCAGTAGTTTAACTCACGGAAAAACCCAAATGTGGAGTGAGGAAAATCTGTCCCGGTGTTTAGAGCTCCTTTCAATGCTTCTATGAGCAGGGCAAGGATTAATACATTTCTCAGTGGAGGAAGATCTTACAGACCCAACCTAGACTTTTTCCTTGATTAGGAGACTATTCCCCACACTCCTCCCTGTTCTGCTCCAGGACATCTCATGGAAGACGCATGTGTGATGAGTGAGGCCCTCAGCCCCCATTTATTTTTAATTCCCCAGTCCCTGTGCCAGCCCTGACTGTGGTGGTGAGTGAAAACACAGATGAATTTTGGAAACATGGTAAGAAGCAATTATGAATTCCTTGCCTTTAGGTGCTCCCTCCTTCCCCTTGGGCCCTGAAAATCAGCATAAATTCCTTGGTTAGGAGAAGCTATCAAAATACTATCCATCTGGATCCAATTTCCAGAGCTGCTAGGCTCCAAAGTGACCAGAGTTAAAGGTCTATCCATAAATTTTCCTCTTGGTGCCACCTGCCTGAGCCCAAACTCTGCCTGCAAGCCACCTGTCCTGACCAGATAACAGATGGGACAGGCTCAGATTCTGAACAAGCAGCACAATTCTCTCACTGACCCACCAACCTCTCTGCCTTTCCGAGCCAAGTGTGGCCTCGTTTCTTTGAACTTGGTTTATCTGATCATCTGCGTTCCTGTGTCTTTGCAGGTGTGGCTGTCTGAATTCACAGAATACGAACAATTTGCCCATCACCCAGCTCTGCTTTTCATTTGGTTATCCTAGCCCTCAACTGTATTCCTCCTTCCTGGCTCCAGCTCTACACCAGGGGACCATTTCTGTCTTTCATATTTTCCCCAGAGATGGAGGAGGGCTAGGAGATGAGGAAACTCAAGCCTATTTGTTATGCTACTTTCTACAATTTGATGGAGGGCAGATTACTGAAAACTGGCTTAAGAAATTTTGAAACTTGAGAAAAGGTTAACGCAAAGCAATTGAAACACTAATTCAAATACCAGTGAGGGAATTAGTTGGTTAATTAACTAGATTGTCAGTTTAGGTCCTTAACAAGTAAAGTAGGAACTCATTGGACATAGAAGAAAAGAGACTCTAACAGGTATCTGACTAGATAGCAAATTCCCTATGTACTCTTAGAGCTGTTGGTATTATTCTTTGTATCCTCTCAGCTCCATGCTGGGAACCGAGGACAAAGACTCAATATATGTATTTTTATTATACCCCACCACCATTACAGTATTGTACAGAATAGTTTCGCGGCCTTAAAAACATCCCGTGTGCTTCATCTATTCAACCCTCTCCTGTGCCCACACCCCTGGCAACTACTGCTCTTTTTCTATAGTTTTGCCTTTTCGAGTGTCATCTAAATGGAATCATACAATGTTTTTTTTTCAGACTGGCTTCTTTCACTTAGCAATATGTATCTAAGATTCGTCCGTGTTGTGGCCTGATAGCTCATTTCTTTTTATTGCCCAGTAGTATCCCACTACATGGATTTATAACAACTTTATGTGTAGTAAAGTGATGTCAGCACCAACCTGTCCTGCTGGTTTCATTTATCTCTTAAACATATCCTCCTAATGCTAGGGCCTTTATCTACATGCTAGTCTCATATAATCAAGTCTAACTGAGCCAATGATCTGACCTTTTATGTTTCCAGCTACTGTTCAAGTCTTTAGTAATAGATTTTTGCTATTCCACAGCACTCAGCATGTTTGACCTAACGGGCTTGGGCCTTTCTTGTTTTTCTCTGTGATTATGCACGGGGCATGCTATTAATTGTGGCTTGATTGTTTATTTAAAAATCCCAAGTTTATTAATCCATTCACCTACTGGAGAACATCTTGGTTGCTTCCAGTTTTGATGATTGCAAATCAGGATACTATAAACCTTCTCATGGAGGTTTTGGTGTGCACATAAGTTTTCAAATCAGCTGGGTAAACACCTAGGAGTGCAATTACTTGATCATGTGGTAAAATTATGTTTAGCATTGTAAGAAACTCTCAAACTATTTTCCAAAGTGGCTGTACCCCTTTGCATTCCCAGCAGCAATGAATGAGAGCTCCTGTTGCTCTATATACTTGCCAGTATCGTCAGCTTTTCTGGATTTTAGCCATTCTAAGAGGTGTGTAGAGGTATGTTGTAATTTTAATTTGCATTTCTCTAATGACAAAGGCTATGGAGCATCTTTTGATATGTTTCTTTGCCATCTGCATATCTTCTTTGGTGAAATGTCTGTTCAGATCTTTTGCCCATTTTTTAGTCGGACCATTATTGTTGGTGTAGAGGAAAGCAGTTAATTTTTTCTTCATTAAAGACACAAGTTTGTATTTATCTTTCTTCATTCCATTCAGTAAAAGCTAAAATGTAGCCTCCAAGGGTGAGGCAATGTAGGCAGCTTACCATGATTCTGACTTTCTATTGAAAAAATTAACTTCTGTTTATTCACCTTGTATCCTACAACCTTGCTGTATTGACTTATTAAGACTTTTCTTGTAGCTTCTTTGGGTTTTTTACATAGATAATTATGTTACCTGAGCATAAAGACAGTTTTATTTCTTCCTTCCAAGTCTCTACACCTTTTATTTCTTTTACTTGTCTTATTGCGCTAAGCTAGAACTTCCAGTACAGGGTTCAATAGGAATAGTGAGAGCAGACATTCTCACCTTGTTCTAATCTTAGGACAAAAGCATTCAGTCTCTTACCATTAAGTATGATGTTAACTCTAGGTTTTTCTTATACTCTTTATATTAAGTTAATGAAGTTCTCTTCTATTCCTAGTTATTTGATAGTTTTTACTATGAACAGGCATTAGATTTTGTCAAATGCTGATTTTTTTAAATCGTTATGCCTGCCATGTGGGGCATGGATTTTAGGGGGCAAGAAGAGAAGCAGGGAGACCAGTTGGGAAGACTAATACAGAAGCCCAGGCAAGAGTTGATGAAGGCTTGGATTGAAATGGTGGCAGTGCAGAGAAGTGAACAGATTCTGGGTATATCTTGAAGCAAGAGCCAACAGGACATGCTGGTGCGTGGAATGTGCTGGGAGGAGGAATGGGAAGAATCAGAGGAGACTGAGGCATGAGCTTGAGCAACAGGGTGGATGGTGTTGCAGTGCACTGACATGCTGAAGACTGAGAGAGAGACAGACATGCAGGGTGGGGCCTACAAGTCTGTTTTGGACATGGTACAGTTTTTGGTAACTATTAGACCTCCAAAAAAAGATTTAGGAAGACAGTTGAATTTACAAATCTTTAGCCCAAGGGATAGGTCAAGACTGGATTTATAATTTAAAAAGTCATCTGTATCTCAATGGTATTTAAAGCCTTGGAATTTCATGCAATACCTTGGGAGAAAAATGTAAATGGAGAAGAGAGAAAAGCCCACAATGAAGCGCAGGAGTCCTCCAACATTTACTGGCTGACTGGGTAATCTGACTCGTGGGAGGGCTTGAATGAGTCAACCACAGTTAGCAAGTGTTCCGTGTGTGCTACTGAGATCTGTAGCCGTGCACTGGAAAAGATGTATTAGTCCGAACCAGGAGTTAAAAATCTAACCGCCCACAATTAAGCCGTTAAATACATAGATATTACAAGAATTAACTAAAGATATGGAAAGATTGGGGAATACATTCATGGGTTAAAAATACATGGGATTAAATAGGAAAAAGTTTTCTAGAGGACATGATCCAAGACCTGAGAACTAAAGGAGAGGCAAGTGTCTCAGGGAAGGAGGAAGACCTTGCATGCATTTGAAATACCCAGAAGGAAAGCTTGACTCAGGGCCAGGATCACAGATCTAGAGACCCCTTTTACTTTCATTTTGTTCAATGGGTCTAACAACCCCAACACTAGTCACTAAAGGGAATTCCTGCCAAAACAAACAAGTTGAAGATCCATATCCCAGAGAAGCAAAAAACCAAAGCAAAAACAAAACAAAGAGCAGACAAGTTGGGAGGCAGAAATCCTTTGATTAGCTCTGTACTAGCAAAGCTTTTACCAAGATTGTCAAAAAGGGATGAAAATTGGGATGGAAAGCCCTAATAGGTGACTAAAACTTCAGGTGTCACTGGAAACATGCATTTCCTCATCCTGGACACTCTTACTCTCAGTGCACAGCATCCCAAAATGGGCAGGAAAGGAACGGTTCAAATTTTCTCAACCCTGCAATGACCAAATGCCTGTAGGAAAAGATGCTTAGCTGCACACTCAGAGCCAGGCATTTAAAATGGAGCCAAACATTATTAAAAGCCCAGGTGAACCACCTAGGAGAACTGAACTTTTTTGAGAAAGAAGGATAGAAAGAAAGAAAGAAAGAAAGAAAGAAAGAAAGAAAGAAAGAAAGAAAGAAAGAAAGAAAGAAAGAAAGAAAGAAAGGAAGGAAGGAAGGAAGGAAGGAAGGAAGGAAGGAAGGAAGGAAGGAAGGAAGGAAGGAAGGAAGGAAGGAAGGGAGACCTGCCAACAGCTCTTTATAGATTTGAGACGGCAAATGGCATGCTATCCACTGGCTCCCAGCCACAATGAAAACTGAGAGGGGGGCCTCTCTGTCATCCTATAGAAGCGGGAAGAAACTAATGAGGAAGAATAGGAGGAAAGGCCATCATTCCGGGTGCAGTTGACAGGGCTCCTCTTCCCCAGGAGCAGCTCTCTAAGCTTAGACAGCCAATTGGACTGTGGGGAAAGGGAAGCCATCTGGGGAGAGGAAAAGCCACCTCTCTTCTATAGCCAGGGTGTTTTATTCTGAATGGTTATGTTCCCCCAAATTCACATGCTAAAATTCTCACCTCCAAAGCCACGGTATTAGGAGGTGGGGCCTTTGGGAGGTGATTAGGTCATGAAAACGGAGTTCATGAATGGGATTAGTGCCTTTATGAAAGATGTCCAAGAAAGGCCCCTGGTCCCTTCCACGATGTGAGGACACAGAGAGAAGGCACTGCCTATGAAGAAGCCAACCCTCACCAGTCACCAAATCTGCCACCACCTTGATCTTGATCTTTCAGCCTCTAGAACTATAAGAAATAAATCACTGTTGTTTATAAACCACTCAGTTTATGGTGTTTTGTTATAGCCCAAACTGACTAAGACACAGGGGCTCAGCTAACAACCCCTTATGAGGTGCTGCAATTGCTCAGAGACAGAAGATTCCCAGCTGTGAATCACTAAAGAGTGTGACCAAACAGCCTTGCCCCTTGGCCCAGAGAAAGAAGTTACAAGATTTTTCTCCAGGGTGCAAGAGCTCCAGGTAACTGCTTTGTCCCAAGATCAGAAAACACCAGCCTCCTCAGATCAGCCAGACCCATGGCCTTTTGTGCAGCATTCAGAGGGTCATCCCACTCCTGCCCAAAGTGAAGACATTTCCCTAGATGTCACCGGCCTTTTTAGTTCTTAAATTAGTGCCCCTACACACACACTTCTCAAAAATGGAAGCTGTAAATATCCCAGATAAGGCCCCAAGAAGAGTCTCAGAATCCAGGTAGGGCAACCATTCAACTAAACCGACGTGAGTTGAGAGTGTGTCTGGGAACAGATTGTAGAAGAAATTGATTGCTGAGTCCAGTACAGCAAAGTAGAAGTTAGTATAGCCATGGTGCTCCAGAGAAAACAGAAGAGACAGCCCTTCTCTCCCTATTCTCCCCCGATCTTCCCTTCATCTCGTGTTGGGAGTCAAAAGTTCATCCTTAAAAACCCACTATTTTCTAGGCAATTCCCTTCTGCAAAACTCCATTAAACTCTTAGACTACACCTATGTGCAAACAGCCCAGCTCGTTTTAAAACCACATTATTGTTGTTCCAGCAGCCATTTCTAGGCAAGTAGTTTTGATCAGAAATGTTTGTCAAGCAACTCAATATCCAACTGTGTGTGTACAGTACTTCTGAAAGATATTTGCAACTGGAAATTGTGTAGAGTTCAAGGGAATGGAAATGGACTTTTGCTGCGATTGAATTCATTAGTGGCACATTCTCTGATTGTTTGCTTTTTTTTATTTCCTGTAACTCTTGACTTTCAAAGTTATTTACTGAGATGCTTTGTCCTCCATCATGGACTAGTCTGGAGCTTTTTTTCCTTTGTTTTTTTTTAACCTAAAGTGATATCTCTCCCTGAAATAAATTGTACAAAATGATGTAGAGTTCTTAGCAAATTAAAGTGCCTTGTTCAAAAAGCTCCCTAGTCACTCAAGCCTTTCCTTGGCTCCACATCAGGAATCTGAATCTTGTAGGACTAGGAAATGCTGACCCTGAGACTGTTGGCTAAGCCCTCTCATTCCCCAGGGACCTTTCAACAAACCTGTATCCATCCCAGACCCAAAATGAATGCACCTGTACCAGCAATGCTGCTTGATCAACACAGAAACTCAGTGACTGGCTCCTCAAAAGCATGGTCTTTTATTCTTCTGATGAAAGACCTCCTAGTCAATACAAATAAAAATGGGAAAAGCAAAAACGTCACCAGAGAGAAAAAGAGAGCTGTGTTTAACTCTACGTGTTCATATCATGCAGTAAGAAAATGAGACAAGTTGGTAAAGAGACTCGACAACCAGGCAGCACAAATCACTGATATTGTTTTCCTTGTGCCATGTAAGTGAGAAAAAATGTTTCTTCATTGTTTCTGTGTGAAGGAAATGGGTTATTGTTCAATAAACTTGGCTGTAACTTTCTTATCATTAGATTTGTCCCTTCTTGGTAAACTCTTAGAAGGCTCAGCAATCCTCTAAGAGCTGTAATGGTAGTTGGCCCTCTATTTTTCAGGAACTGGTTAGACAGTCGGTGGATTACCCCCACTTTTTCTTTCTCCCCTTTCCCTGGTGCTTAAGCACTTCCTTGCTCACTCACATCCCTGCAGAAAGAGGAACTGGTGCCTGGACAAGAGGTAAAACCCAAGGCTGTCCATTATAGATACAGGGAGGAGGATGACAAGAAAACCTGAAATAACTTGCCACATGAGAATTGCATTCCAAGAATCCACACTCTTCCTGCTGAACCAAGATCCTGCTGCACATATTTAGTAATGCTTAATGGTTCCTCAACTTCGATGACACAGACAGTCCAGTAGGCAAGTGGTTCTGAACCATGGATGCAAATCAGAATCTCCGAGCAGCGCCTTCAGAATAAAAAGGTCCAGATCATAATTCCAGGCATTCTGATTCAGTAATAGCAACAACGCTTTAGACTGACACGGTGTAAGTATAAATTACTCTAAGCTTTGTATATATTTTTACCTCATGTCATCCTCACAATGGCACAAGGTGATGGGTCTATTATGATTCCCATTTTACAAGTGAAAAACGAATGCACATAGAGATTAAGAAACCTTCCCGAGGTCACACAGTTAAGTGTTGCAGGCAGACCTCAAGGCCACATAGCATGTTTCCAAAGTCTATGCTCTTCACCAATGGGGCTGCAGCATGTGCCTCAGTCCACTTGGGCTGTAGTAACAAACAATCTTAGACTGAACAACAGAAATGTATTTCTCACCATTCTGGAGGTGGAGAAGTCAAAGATCAAGGTGCTGGCAGATCTGATGTCTGGGCCGGACCCACCTCCTGGTTCATAGATGGCACCTTCCTTCTCTGTCCTCACATGGTGGAAGAGGGCAGCTCTCTGGGGCCTCTTTTACAAGGGCACTAATTTCATTCATGAGGGTTCCACCCTCATGCCTCCCGAAGGCCCCACTTCCTAATAGTATCACTTCAGGGGTGAGGATTTCAACACATGAATTTTGGAGAAACACAAACATTCAGACTATGACAGCATGTTCTCATTGAAATGCCTCCTGAAACACATACCTGGCGAAGAGCCACAGTACTCAATCTTATTTTAAATATTCTTATAGTAGAATTTTTCCCCTCAGAGCTGGCAGTCTCAGTGACAAAACACACGTGTGGCACAAACAGAATGTGTCAACTGCATCATCCTGCAGACACCATTCCCAGACTATTAGCTGTGTTTGGGTTTTCTTTTTAATGGGCTCTGTTTTTCTACATATAGACGGTTTTATCAGTAACAGTGTTGAGCCTCACCTCAGGCAGGTGGAAGGAAATCTACAACAATTTTTTTAAAATTTATAAGGAACTACCATGTGATCTGCCCTGCACTTAGCATAGAGGATACAAGCTGGATAAAGTAGAGTGTCTGCTCATTGTGAGAAGCGAAAGAACGCACTCCAAAATAATCTTCATGTTATGAATAATATGTGGAAGGCTGCAGAGTAAGAGCACAGTTCATTCTGCCTGGAGGGGACAGGTTGGTGGCTTTCCCTCTGGACACTGTAGAATGAGCTCCAGCTACCTGTGGGTGAGGCAGAAGCGCACCCCTAAGGGCACAAGAAGTTCATAGATGAGGAAGTAGTGCCATGAGGCTGCAGCCAGGGATAGAAAGGAAACTGTCTCTATGAGATGTCATTGAACCAGCCTCCCAGGACCCTGAAACAAGGACCCCAGTTTCCTAGATGTCCCACAGCCCAGAGAACAACAGTGGCCGTCTCCAAGAGAGAACTGGCTTTGGCATGCAGGAAGGGCACATCGGAGCTGGTAACAATGGTGATCCTCTGGGCAGCTCTGCTATAGAAATGATCCCAAGAGGTGAGGCCTGAACTTCTTCATCCCTTTCAGTATCCCCAGTTCCAACAGAAAATCCATGCCTTCCCTGTGCCTGAGATTGCTCTAGCCCAGTATGACAGCTGTTTCATTTAAAGTAGGCAGGTGGGAGGAGGGAGGTGCTTCTCAATACTGGAAAGTCCATGTCCGCGAGGTCTCACCAGACTTCATTCTCTGCCCCTGCATGCCTCCTCTCTTACTCTTGCCCTGCCTGTCATGTAGGACAAGGATAGGTTCTGTGTGATCCTCTTTGTACTTTGCCTGCTCTACATAATAGGTGCTGGGATGATGATCATAATGATGGTT
This sequence comes from Theropithecus gelada, assembly GCF_003255815.1. NCBI lineage: Eukaryota > Metazoa > Chordata > Mammalia > Primates > Cercopithecidae > Theropithecus > Theropithecus gelada. The sequence continues at coordinate 117,894,546 of NC_037682.1, read as the reverse complement.
TAAAAAAAAAAGCTAATGGCCCCAGCAAAAGCCTGAAACCTCACTCTGATCCTCAGAATGGTAATAGAGGATGGGAGGTGCATTATGGATATTCCCACTCAACTTGCTCTAAACAGCTCCAGTATTAATGGAAATTTTAATGAAAAACTAAGCCTCTATTAGGTTGCCATGCAGAATTCCCTCAACATGCAGAGTCTGGTTAATTTCCCTTGTGCCGAGGCCACAGGCTCAAAAGCACAGACACACACACTCTCAGGAAAATTCCTTCCAATCTCCAGACCTTGTGCTTTCCCCTGCTAGCCCAACTCTAGGGCTTTACAGGACTGGGGCAGCTCTCCCATGCTTATAGTCAGAGCAGGCCCTGTGGCACTTCAGTGAAAATTAATTCCTCGTTCCCTGTCTTTCTTGCTCAGCGATCATGAATTGCCAGAGAGCTCCAAAGGGAGCCTCCAAGTCTCTCACTCTCCTTTTGTCGCTCAGATGAAATCTGTAACTCGCTCCAGGATGCAATGGGTTCAGAGGCTACAAATCTAAGGGCCTAGGGACTGTGCCTCCCCCTTGCTAGACTCCCCTGACATGTCATGTGCCACTTCCCTGGGAACCTGCCATCCCCAGCTATTTGTACATTTTCCAGGAGAGCACAGAAGCATACACTTCCATGAGATGTTTTAATTATGACAAGTGGGTCCCTCTCCCTGTGTAGTAGAAACCAGCACCACCTTAGAGAAAACCAGGAATTGTAGGAGATAAACCATCAAAAGCTTTGTCTTGTTAAAGCCAGACATTGTAATCCCAGCACTTTGGGAGGCTGAGGCAAGCGGATCATGAGGTCAGAACACCAAGACCATTCTGGCTAATACAGTGAAACCCTGTTTCTAATAAATATACAAAAAATTAGCCCCGTATGGTGGCAGGCGCCTGTAGTCCCAGCTGCTCAGGAGGCTGAGGCAGGAGAATCACTTGACCCCGGGAGGCAGAGGTTGCAGTGAGCCAAGATCGTATCACTGCACTCCAACCTGGGCGACTGAGCGAGACTCTGTCTCATAAAAATAAATAAATAAATAAATAAATAAATAAATAAATAAGCCAGACACGATATCAAAACTTCCCCCACATCCCCCTCCTGCCTCTCACATTCCACACTCCCCATGCTCATCAATCCCATGTGTGGAGATGCCCTGAACTCCTCTTGCTGGTTCTTCCCTTGCCAAGACTGGGCAGTATTACTGACATCTGCTTTTCCACAGTATTTCTGCCAGAAGGGACAGTGGACAGGGAGTATGGATTCCTGGCTCCAGTTCTGAGTAGAAATACATGAGTAAGAAGTAGAGAGATGGAGCAAAGAAAAAAGAAAGAAAGGACTTTGGAAAAAGTAAAATCCTACACTCTAGAAAGCTAATGCTGAGAACCCATTTGAAGTTGGGGTGACCCACTGGTTCCCTTCTTCTTTTTCTGCCCCCATGTGACTTTCTTGTCACATCACACAATGTGCTTTGCTATCTCCAACTGCTAGGATTTGAATGTTTTTGACTCCTCCAAAATTCATATTGAAACCTAATTGCCTCCAAAATTCAGGTGTTGCCAACGTGACAGTATTGAGAGGTGGGGCTCTAAGAGGTGATTAGGCTATAAGACCTCCTTTCTCATTAATCAGATTAATGCCCTTATGCAAGAGGCTTCATGCAGTGTTTGGCTAACTTATTCTAGCTTGCCTTCCACCTTCTGCCTATGGGGATACAGCAAGAAGGCTCTCACCAGAACAGGTGTCAGTGCTTTGATCTTTCACTTCCCAGCCTCTAGAACTGTAAGAAATGAATTTCTGTTATTTATAAGTTACCCACTCTCAGGCACTCTGTGACAGCAGCACGAAGGAACTAAGACACTAAGATTCCCAGTGCACAGCTTTCATAAGCCTCTAGTGCTCTCCAAGAGGCCTGGCCCCATTTTCTGGTTTCTTTGATGGTCAATGGGCAGACTCCCTAAAGTCATTTACAATTGTTATGGTAATGGGCTGTTAGTCATAGCAATGCGTTTTTCCTTTTATGGGCCCCTAATGCTGCAGTTCAGCAGTTGCCTGACTCCTCCGTGACTGGCGATAGAAACACCACTGTGCCCTGGGTGACACACTTTTCATGAGGTAGACTGAGCATATTTCAGACCCTGGTTGAATAAAAACTATTAGGGGAAAATCAATCTTATTCCTCTCCTCTCAATGGGCATTTTGGCTCTCTCCTTTTTTCTCCTTTTCCTTCATTCCTTTTTACCTACACCCCATCTCCCACAGTCATTTATTTCCTGGCATAATGTAAAGAGGAACAATGCTGTTTCAAAGGCTGTATTTGATCTTCAACTTTGTGAACTGAGTCAGAGCCTCCTGTTTTCCCTCATACCACTAAAGAGGCTTTAGCTCAGGCTGTCTCAACCCTGCTTGCAAGTAAAATCTCCTAGGTGATTTAAAAATTTTTTCATACTGGGGACCCACCCCCGACCAATTAAATCAGAATATTTGGGGCTGGAGTCTGGGTATCCATAGTTTTCTAGCTCCCCCAGGTGATTCTAACGTGCAGCCAATCATGAGCACCACTGTGTCTAGTGCCATATCTGAAGCTATAGACAGCCGTCCTCAGAAACCCATCCTGGAAATCTTCACAGTTTATGTCCTCTGGTTTTGATTAGGGGTGTGCCCAGGGAGTTGACTGGGCACAAATGAAATCAGCAGACCCTCTAGCTATTAGCGACACATAGAAAGGACTCCGTGAGCACAGATTAACCCTAGACACAGGCTTTCTGACCTTCTTGAGCAATGTACCTCCTTCTTCAATCATCCTTCAGCCCAGGTGATTCATCTCTCATCATTATTTGGGACAGAACACAGAATTGTAAAAGTTGTAGGGAACTTCTCTCATTCTTCTTGCAAAACACAGCTGGTGAGATTGTCTGACAATAGTATCTGTTCTCTTTGTGATAAACAACACACAACCAAACAATATGTATCAGAAACTCACACAAGGCATGACCCTCTGCTAGTTGCTATTTTTCCTGAGAGACACTGTCTGTGCCATCTGGGAGCTTATGTCATAAGAAAAATGACACCATCCAAAACATGGTTACCCAGAAGGCAGTTACAACATTGTGCTTTCTATTTTCCTTTTTTCTTCATATGTTTTGGTTTTAAGATCTATTCGGGGTATTTCACCAAGATGTTATATGACAGAAGACACTGGCCAAGACACATAAACATCAGTGGTTTCTTTAGAGTCTAGGTTTCTGTAAAGACTTACTCTTTCCAAGCCTTTCATCTGGCCTCAGATGATCTCCCCATTGGCCTCTATCTCATCCTCACTTTGCAAAAGTCAAAGCAAAACGCAGTTGTTTGCCAAGCCTCTATCCCCTATAGCTTCCAGGATGGTGTTAATATACAGCCCAGGGAAAACCATATTGCATCTTTTATTGGTCTTGGAATGGCTTCATCCTTTACTAACCAAGCCTCATCTTTCTCAGAGTCAGTGCATGCTCTAGCTGTGGGACAGTTTTATGGTTTACTGACTTGGCAATCAATGTGACATGCTGAACAAGATTGCTTCTCTGGCCTGAGAATGGTCAGGTCGTCCTTAAAAGTTTGCTCTCCCAATGGGCATTCAACCTGACATTTCCAGCCATTTACTTGGCTCTCTCAGGGAGCCTGTATTATACAGGCAATGGGTTCCCTTCCTGGAAACAGTCCAAGACACACAGTCAGTTCTCAATTAGCCATGCCAATGGAAGCAAGCAGCAGTGCAGACGATCCAAAATAGCAGATTATCTGAAAATCATTTTTACTGGCTTTGGAACAAATGCAATGATGCAATGCACATCAGTGTGCACACATGCATACACCTCAGCAGTATCGTGTTTTCCATGGATTGTCTGTGTCTTATGTGTATTAGAGTTTGCATTCTCTGAGGTGTCATCCTTTGGAAGTGAAAGTAAGCATCCCAACTGCATCCCAAGTGACAGAGAAGCCAGAAGGGAGTAAAAGTGCTCCCCGGGGTATTTGCAGAGGCAATGGAGAAGGTCATGGAGCACTATTTCAATAGTCTTATGGGCACCACTGGCCTCACAGTTCTCTTACCCCAAAGGGCCCACTTTGCCCTTCACATACCCTAGAATTGGCTGGTGCCCACTGTCTGCCCCAGATCCTAGCAGGGCTATCGGTAGGTCTCCAAGCCACTCTACAGGCTGTGCAGTTGTCCCTGCTTAGCAGCAACCCCAAATTTTTATCATGCTTTTCAAGACTAGAATGCCACCTACAGGGTGGAGCTTGTCAGATGCTCTTATACAGTAAGCACCAGGCCACCTCCAGCCTTCTTTAGATGTTTTCTGCAAGTTTTTGAGTTGCCTTTAAAGGCACCACTTAGTAGTATGCTTCTCAAACTTTATTGAACATAAGAATCACCCACAAGCTTGATTTAATTGCAAATTCCTAGGCTGTACTCATAGAAATTCCAGTTCAGTTGGCTGGGAGATGTTCCTTGAATTTGCATTGTTATCAAGCACATCAGCCCGTGGAAGGCATCCTTTGAGAAGCTGTTTAGAGAGTCATTCAGACTCTGCTTCTGATCTGACTTCGGGCAGCATCTTGAGTGAAGGTGAACGTTCGCCTTTTCATGGCCTTTAATCCTCCACAAAACACTCTTTTTTGTCCAAGACCTATGTGTGATGGGCCAGTACAGACCAAAGGATGTTGGCATGCAGGGTGGGACAGTCTTTACCAGGTAGGCTGGGCAAAGTAACTAGACACTTGGACCAGTGTGCCTTCCTCCCAGCCTGACTCTATTCAGAAATTCATGGGCAACCCACAAGTCACAGGCTTCTTAGAAGATATAATAATAACTAATAGTATAACTCCTATTTTTTTAGTGCTTACTCAGTGGCATTATGGTAAGTGTTCCACGTGAATTTTCTCATTGAATTCTCTTAATCCTATGAGGTGTCACTCTCATTTTGGGGGGCCAATGGAGAAGCTATCTCAGCCTTTTTAGATCTAGTTTTAAAATAAGAGAAAAAAATAAATAAACTTACCATGTCTGAGATTCTTGAAGAAAAGACAGCATGTAAAGCAGCTAGTCATTATTAATATTCATTACTATATCCTTGCAGGCAAGAGGAAAAATGTATGATTTTCTGTAGTTTTCTAAGAAGTGGTTCAGACTAGAGCAATTAGCTAACCAATTGACCAGTCTAAATGGTTTCCTGTGATTTCTCTTGATGGATGCCCACTGGCCTCTTCTCCTTGTGAGATAGAAGGGTTAGGTCCATCCAACAGCTGTGACCAGTTGCCTAAAATGGGGTTGTCACTTTGGACAACTTCCCATGCTCCAAAGATCAGGGTGGACAAAGTAACAAGTCCGATTATTTATGTGGTCATTGACTTTCCAAAATAAGCAGTAAGATTCATGGTTACATAAAGGACTCTACTTTCAGTAGATTAACCAAATGTCAGTCTTGCAGAATCAAGCAGGGTCTAGTGGGTGGAAGAAAAGCCTAGAGGCAACAAGAAGGAGAAGTTGTTGACATGGCACCTTAAAGACAAAGAGAAGGTCTTAACGAGACATGAATCCCATTCAGGAAAGTTCTCCACATCAGTAATTAAAGTATATCCAGCAATGTAGGGCTGGCAAAGTATAAAAAATCAATAGGTTAAATACTTTCTGTTGTTTAATCAGATACTTAGCACAAATCAAATATTACCTTACTGAGGTTACTAGGCTAAATGAGGGCACTGCAGTGGTGAACATTCATTACTGAGACACCAATGGATCGTGAAAATAGCAAGGTACATCTGAGTTACCTCCAGCCCTGAGATGAAGTATAAGGAGGCCAGAAAGCCTTTAGTCACTGCATTTAGCACAGTCACTGCATCTGTGCTTTTTCTTTAGGAGTGGCTTAGGAAGTTGGGGTTATGAGTTTCCCTAGATAATTAAGTATACCAAGTCTTGAAAGGTATAAAAATAACCATCTCCTCAAAGCTGGATATACTCACTGGCATGCAAAAATGATGTAGATATCCACATTATTTGAGATCATCAAAAGCTTCCTTATTCTTCTTGTATGACAATAACTACTTGTTATTCCATGCATTACCACTACAAACATGGCAGCATTTGGGTATTGAAGCTGCGAGTCTTAAAGAGAAGAGATTCAAAGGAGGAGGAGGGGGCTAACTCAACTCCTCCAGAAATGGGAGAGCTGTGACAGACACAAAGGGATAGGATGAGCCCCAGGCTTTGGCAACGCCATCTTCTGTGTGAAACTGGTGGGATCCTTGAGGAGAGCTCTATGGACCGGTCATGAATTGTGCTCTGCCGGCCTGGATGGTCTTGATCTGGTCAAATTACCTTCTTGTCTCTTCCAGTAGATAGTAGTAAAGCCTGATTGGAATTTCTCTGAAAACTAAGGGGAAGCAAAAGGGGAAAAAGTCACAGAACTACAAAAGCATTGCAGCGACTGAACACAGCACAGGTTTCTACATGGACACAATCAGAGTTGCACAGGTCCACCCAGCCCATGTGCAGAAATGCCAACTGAGTCTCATTCCCTCCCAAGCTAGCACAGTCCTCTTCAGGCTGGGGACAGACAGTCTCTGTGTCATTGTCTCCATCTCCCTACTCCACCTCACCCCCAACCCATCTACAGATCCTGGGTTCCCACACATCCCAGTCGCACCCTGGGTGAGAAGAGGAATGACACTGCCCTTCTTTTCTAAAGAGCATGTCCCACTTTGACTTCAGTTCCTCCACACTCATCTCTGAGACCTGTGCCCTGCCACATATGGAGGTTTCTCCTGATCCATGTCTTTCTGGGTTGGTTTGCTTGGTTACTAAAATGTGTTAACTGGCTGGATGTCATCAGGGCTCTACCTTTTTGGAACTGGCCCACTATTTCTCTAATATTTTAAACCAGCAATTGTCTTACTAGGCCCCTCAGAGCCTTGAGATTCCATGAAGATTTATTTTTTTTAAATTTAGAATTCTCATTTTATCCTCCTGAGAAATTATGCATGATCCATTATAAAATATACAGGTAATACAAAGTTCAAAAGCCTGTCGTGTTTATGGAATAAACAAATGAAAATTAAACATAATACAGTGTGAGAGAAAATCAAGGTTGCATTTATTTTTTCTGGTTTTTTTGTTTGCTTGGTTTTTTGATTTTTTTTTTTTTTTTTTTTTTTTTTTTTTGAGACACAGTCTTGCTCCATCACCCAGGCTAGATGCAGTGCAGTGGCATGATCTTGGCTCACCACAACCCTAGCCTCCTGGTTTCAAGCAACTCTCATGCCTCAGCCTCCCAGGCAGCTGGGACCACAGGCGCACACCACCATGCCCAGCCAACCCCTGTATTCCTAGTAGACACAGGGACCCACCAAGACGGCCAGGCTGGTCTGGAACTGCCAGCCCCAAGCGACGCACACACCTTGGCCTCCCAAAATGCTGGGATCACAGGCGTGAGCCACCACACCCAGCCAGTTTCATTTATTTTCATAAGAGATAGGTTATGAGTACACGATGTAAAAGCTTAAAAGTCATCATCAAACAGTGCTAAAGATATGGAGAAATTATGCCAGGAGAAATCTGTGCAAATTCATCTTCTTACTCAGTCTAAGGTGGTAAAAGCATGAAGATTTAAACTGCCCCTGTGGGTAAGACAATCAGTGCAGGGGCTGAGCAGGCAGTGCCCAGGAACCTGCAACCACTGTCACCTGCTGCCTTATCCCCCACTTATGCCAATTTTGTGTGTTGAGATTCCATGTAAAGTCTCATTTTATAAAAATCTACTTAAGGTGAAAGGTTTGGAAACCTTGGTTTTCCAGAGATTCCAATAACATTATTATTCTATTTTCTTGCCAAAACATACAAAACAATTATCATAATTTTGAAGACATATTGGGTGCTAAGAGTTTTCAATATATTATCTTATTTAATGATTTTGCAAATGAAGAAACTGAATCATGGAGGTTATGGTTAAGAAACCAGCCTGATATCTGACAGATATGAATGGCAGAACCAACAGGCATCTTTCTGACTTCAGAATCCTAACTCTGTCGCCCTCCCTGACCTCACTCACCTGCAAACATTGCTCCTGGGAACATCTGATGTTGCTGGTTCCCAAGACAGCTCTGGTTTCTTATTCCTTTGCACAGCATAGATAAGGTATAGTCCCAGAATCTAGTGAATCCACAGGACTTTCCTGGCTCAGGTTCCCATTTCCACACACTTCTAGAGGATTATAATTAGCTTCTAAGACCTCCTCTCACACCTTCTGAGGCCCTACCCACCTTTTAGATTCAACAGTGTTTCATCATCACGATATCTTAGTCAGTGCAAACAGTGTCAGGCACAAAAAATAAGAGAAAGCCACGTTGTCCTGGAAAGCCAAACAAGAACTGACTGTTGCTGCCCTGTTATCCTGCTATTGCTTCTCTTGCTTTGGACGGATTTTTATCGTGCTGTTGTCACACAGAAACCTAAGCCAAGACAAGCCTAAGGAGACCAAGCTACCAGGACTGTCCCCCTAATTCTGCAGCCCCCTGAAATGCTTGAGACACACCCTTCATAAGGCTCTCCCAGGGTGGACAGGCACACGCTGCTCCGAAGATGACAACTGCGATTGTGAAAACTGCAGATCTGCGCTCTTTGCAAAGTGATTCCAGTCCCCAGGGTGACACACAGTAGCTGCCTTCCCTGGGCAGGAAGAGAAACAATGTGATGGGGGAGGGAGAGCTTTCAACTTGTCAAGCAAAGTGATTTTTAACCTTCCAAATTCAGTTGTTTGTGGGGGGAGTGAAGGGGTGAAGGAGAAAAGAGGCAGGCTTTTCAGGGAGACAAAGGAGGCATTTGTCAGAGCAGAGAGCTGTGTAAACCCACCGAGGATTCAGGCAGTTAGCACCTTGGCAAGCCCCTGCCTCTGCAAGCCCTGACCTAATTTTGAGAGATACTGCTCACATTGTTTTCCAGATAAAAGCAGGCAACAGCGAGAGCTCTCCTGGGTGAGGCTTTGACATCAGGAAAAATTATCCTGACTCAAGTGACTAATCTTTCTTATCCCTTTCCCCGTACCCCAACCCTGAACTTTCTTCTCCATCTCACAAATCTTCGGCAGAGCTGCCAAATCACAGCCACCAACACAGAGACAGACAGATGTACTCCACCACCACCTGCCCACGGTGGGGTGAGACCTGTGTTCAGTACAGCCTGTGCCAGCTAGGAACATCCTTCGGTGTCTTCCTTCCTCCTACGTAAAATCTGGCAGTTTGAGCTATCATGTTGAGGCCAGGATAAAAGCAAGGAGCTGCCCCTGGGGTGAATGAATCGTCCTCTGCAGACTCCTGGCCTCTGACCCAATAGGCTAGTCATAATATTCAGAGGGAAGCAAAGCCTTTAAAGAAGCGAATCCTTAAAATACTCAAGGTTGTAAAAAACAAAAACAAAAACAAAAAACAAAAACGGTTGAAAAGCATTGAAGCAGTGTAGAAAAAGATATGCAATATCCATTGACCTTCAAGAGTATGAGGGGCTCAGACCTCTCACAATGTCGGCTGTGTGGTTGCCCAGGTGACGAGGGCTCAGGATGTGGGCCAGGCTAGACAATCCCTCCAGACAGATGCAGGATATAGCTTTAGGGTTACTGTGCTCTCGGGTGAGGGAAGGACATCTATCTGAAGCAAAAGAGCTTCCTACATTACACATGCTCTTCCTCTTTAACTGTTACCTGTAGTTTCCTCTCGATGGAAACCGCTTTCTTAGAGGTCTTCCCAGAAAGGCCAATCCTATCTCCCTCCACCTTCAATATTTCAGAGGCAGATGCCTGGAGGTAGGAAAAAAGGAGAAGCTGCCCATTTAAAATTCCTTTCACTGTTGCATTGCAATATGCTGTGGGGGGAAAAAAAAACTTTCAGTTTAGGTACCCTAGATCCATCTTCTCGGGGTTGACTTTACATTCTATCACTGAAGTGGTAAAAGTCCTAGCTGCTAAGTTGCTCATCCTTTAGCAACTTTTAACAATAAAATCAGTGTCCCCAGTAGAGGTCTTCCCCGCCACCTGTCAGGTGTCCCAACCATGAGCCCTCGCTCACCAGCCTTGTGAAGCTGAATGCAGACATCGAAACACAGCCAAACTGATTCTCAAAGTAGAAATTCATGTGGCCAGGTGCCCCTTGAAACTGGAAGCCCATGATAGGGAGATTCAAGGACATCAGATTCTAGAATCAAAGGCTGTGGCCTTGCTGTGACTGAGGGTGAGATATGTGCTGGGCTCGGGGATCACCCTCTAGGCAGAAGTGGTATCACCTTCCCCTGAGTCTCATGGAGGCAGCTACAAGGTCTATTTTTCAATTCCCCCTTTTGGTGCAACTAAAAATGGCTACAGAGGAACAAAGTGACATTTTCTGTTTGATAGCACCAGAGATGAAAAAAATGTCAGAGGCATCCCTGCCCTTCTCCTCCTTCTCAGGTTCCCCCATGCACTTTTTATGGAATGTCCATGAACCTGGGGGCTTGGCCTCGGCCTTGCCATGTCTCATGCAGCCCCTCCCATTTCTCATTGCCCTGGCATGTCACACTGAATGCTGCCAGGAGAGAGTCGGGTCAAAGTGTCCGTGTGACCTTGAAAAGAGCTCCTCCACATGTGGTCCTGGGAGATTGGAGTTTGCAAAATGCCACTTCCGGTGTTGCTTTTTTCTCATTCCATATGTGGCGTTTATATTGCTCTTTACATCTTTCAGAACCATTTCATATCCATTTCCCGATTTGAATTTCATGACAACCCCATGAGGTATCATTGTCTTCATCTTACAGCAAAGACAGTGAGGTGCTAGAGAGTGATTCCCCCAAGGTCAAACGCCTACTTACAGACCGAGGCAGCACAGGGGCTTGGTTTCCTGGGCAGGTCCAGCTGGTGCCTCTTCTGCCACCCCAACCCTGCCCATCCTTCACCGAGCAAGTCAGTCATTCCTCTGCCTCTGCAAAGCCATCATCCTCGGCCACCGCGGGCCCCAGTACCACCTCCTCTGTTGGACTCTGTAGACAGCGCACCGTCTGACTCTCTCGCTTGCCTAGTTATTCCATCATTCTCTTGTTTACTTAACTTTTCAGGTGTGTACATATATTCCTCACAAGAAAATTATAAACAAGGTGTCTGGCATAAGCTTTATTATACCTGCTCTCCTTTTCCCCTCCCCCACCCCCACAACCCAACAAAACCCAATTAAGAGTGTAGGAGACATTTAACAAATACCGGCTGCTGAATGCATGAATGAATGACTTTTTTAATCAAATATAAATTAAACTGATGTCTCACCCAAAGCAGAACTTCCTCTTGCATTAATCCTTGTAGGGCTTTTTCTACCGGCAACAGGGGAACAGTGAGGTGGCTGGTCCTTTTGTCATTGGTTCATGGAGGAAGATCTCAGAGAGGAAAGTTGAAAGGCCTCTGTCCTAGTGAATTGCCTGGAAAGTGAAAATCTGAGATTCAGATTTCAAAAAAGAGTATCTCTTTGGGGTGGTATGGATAAGAGTAGGTGATGGAGTTATAATGACATCATTGATGTTTGGGAGACAGTGGGGATTACAGAAGGTCATGGAGCACAGAGATCAAGGACCAGGTTTTAGAATCAGACATCCTCAGGAACTGAGCCCTGCTACCTATAGACTGAGTGGGGGACTTTGGCAAATGGCCTGACCTCTTGTCCACAGTCCCCTGACCTGTGAAGTGGAGATAATGATATTGTCTACACCATAGGGCTGTTATGAGGATGAAATGTGTGCGCAAAGTATCTAGCACTTGCCTACCATTTAGAATGGGCTCAAGGCATGGTAGCTCTTGTTCCTACCACCACAGACTCCCTGGGCAGGCTTGGCCCAGGCTTCCTCTCCTCTCTTAGTTCTTCTTTGTGCCCTAAGGAAAGAAGATGGTTTATATCCATCAACCCACAGAGTGCCCAGCCTGGGCTCATTGGCCAGAGGGTGCTGGTTTCACACAAAGAACAAGGGGTGGGGGTTAACAGATGCTGGAACCCAACCCAAAGAAGCCCATCCCTTCACTCTGAGAGGCTGAAATTCCAGCCTGCCAGTGACCTCCAGAACCTTGGGGTTTTTTTTTAAAGGAATCCTCCAGACGGATCAGACATACTAGTGCCTATCTTCCTCCCAGCCCAGAATCGATGAGCCCTCACCATTTCATCTTTTCTTTGGTTAGCACAAGGATGAGCTCCCCTTTTTGCCTCATTCTCCAGTTGGCATAATGACTTACCCTACCTTCATTTAAATATCTGAATTCAGAAACGTTAATTAGGGACTTCCCACGACTTTATAGAGGTGTCATGATTAGACCTGTTATTACCACCCCAAATGGGAAAATTGAACATCCACTGCTTTATGAACCCTTCATCACAATTAATGCTGTCTCCAAAACTTCTCATTTATTGGGTTCTCTGGTATAATCATTCCTTATATGTGTTTCAAGACCTTGTACAAGTACAAATAATTTAAACTAATTAGCTTATTATAAAAAAGAATGAAAACAAATGGCACATGAATGAATTGTGAGGTTTCATATGGAATTAATATCTCCCTAATACCCACAAATTTGGTAAATTCATTATGCATCTATAATCAAACCTGATAAATCCCCTAGATAATTCAGCAGTAATTATGCATGAACTGCTGCCACTTATTTTAAAGTGCTACCAAAATAAGAGATTTATTCCCAAGATCCAGTTAGGCTCCAGGATAACTAAGACTAACCTGACATCTCCTGTCAAAATCAGCCATGAGAAATTACACTGACTCTGCCCCCTGGATGCTGTCCACTGACATCTGGAAAGAGCATGCATGGTTCTCGAAAATAGTCCCTGTTTGAAACATGGAGTGGAGTTTATCATTGGAATTTGTTTGTGAGATTTGGGGAAGATGGAGAGGGATTCCTGGTTGGAATAATTATCAAGGTTCAATGAAACACACAAACTGTGCACCATCCCACCAATTCCCAAAAGACTTTCTTAATCTAACTGAGAAATCCTATAGCAAGGAACGCTTTTCTCATTTCGACATGGATTGCAGTTCTTTTCTGATATGGTTTGGCTGTGTCCCCACCCCCATATCATCTTGAATCGTACTCCCACAACTCCTATGTGTTGTGAGAGGGACCTAGTGGAAGATAATTTGAATCATGGGGGTGGTTTCCCCCATACTGTTCTCATGGTAGTGAATATGTCTCATGAGATCTGATGGTTTTATCAGGGGTTTTCACTTTTGCATCTTCCTCATTTTTCTCCTACCACTGCCGTATAAGAAGTGCCTTTTACCTCCTGCCATGATTCTGAGACCTTCCTAGTCATGTGGAACTGAAAGTCCAATTAAACCTTTTTCTTCCCAGTCTTGAGTATGTCTTTATCAGCAGCATGAAAACAGACTAATACAGTAAATTGGTACCAGTAGAGTGCGGCATTGCTAAAAAGATACCCAAAATTGTGGAAGTGACTTTGGAACCTGGTAACAGGGAGAGGTTGGAGGGCTCAGAGGATGACAGGAAAATGTGGGAAAGTTTGGAACTTCCTAGAGACTTGTTGAATGGCTTTGACCAGAAGCCTGATAGTGATATGGACAATAAGGTCCAGGCTGAGGTTGTCTCAGATGGAGATAAGGAAATTGTTTGGAACTGAAGCAAAGGAGACTCTCGTTATGTTTTAGCAAAGAGACTGGCAGCATTTTGCCCCTGCCCTAGAGATCTGTAGAACTTTGAACTTTGTGGAACTTTGAACTTGAGATAGATGATCTATGGCATCTAGTGGAAGAAATTTCTAAGCAGCAAAGAGTTCCAGATGTGACTTGGGTGCTGTTAAAGGCATTCAGTTTGATAAGGGAAGCCAAGCATAAAAGTTCAGAAAATTTGCAGCCTGACAATGTAATAGAAAAGAAAAGCCCATTTTCTGAGGAAAAATTCAAGCTGGCTGCAGAAATTTGCATAAGTAATTAGGAGTCGAATGTTAATCCCCAAGACGATGGGGAAATGTCTCTAGGGCATGTCAGAGGTCTTCACAGCAGCCCTTCCTATCCCAGGGTCATAGGCTTAGGAGAAAATGGTTTCATGGGACAGGCCCAGGGTCCCTGTGCTGTGTGCTGCCTAGGGACTTGGTGCCCTGCATCCCAGCTGCTCCAGCCATGGCTGAAAGGGGCCAATGTAGAGCTCAGGCCATGGCTTCATAGGGTGCAAGCCCCAAGCCTTGGCAGTTTCCATGTGGTGTTGAGCCTGAGAGTGTACAGAAGTCAAGAATTGGGGTTTGGGAACCTCCACCTAGATTTCAGAAGATGTATGAAAACTCCTGGATGCCCAGGCAGAAGTTTGCTGCAGAGGTGGGACCCTCATGGAGAACCTCTGCTAGGGCAGTGCAGAAGGGAAATGTGGGGTCAGAGCCCTCACACAGAGTCCCTACTAGGGCACTGCCTAGTGGAGCTGTGAGAAGAGGGCCATCGTCCTCCAGATCCCAGAACGGTAGATCCACCAACAGCTTGCACTGTTCACCTGGAAAAGCCGCAGACACTCAATGCCAGCCTATGAAAGCAGTTGGGAGGGAGGCTGTACCCTGCAAAGCCACAAGGATAGAGCTACCCAAGACCATGGGAACTTACCTCTTGCATCAGCATGACCTGGATATGAGACCTGGAGTCAAAGGAGACCATTTTGCACTTTAAAATTTGCCCCACTGGATTTCAGACTTCCATGGGCCCTGTAACCCCTTTGTTTTGGTCAATTTCTCCCATTTGGAATTGCTATTTACCCAATACCTGTACTCCCATTGTATCAAGGGAGTAACTAGCTTGCTTTTGGTTTTACAGGCTCATAGGTAGAAGGGATTTGTCTTGTCTCAGATGAGAGTTTGGACTGTGGACTTTTGGGTTAATAGTGAAATGAGTTAAGAATTTGGGGACTGAGGGGAAGACATGATTGGTTTTGAAATACAAGAACATTAGATTCAGAGGGGCCGGGGCAGAATGATATGGTTTGGCTGTGTCCCCACCCAAATCCCATCTTGAATTATACTCCAATAATTCCCACGTGTTGTGGGAGGAACCAAATAGGAGATAATTTTAATCATGAGGGTGGTTTCCCCTATACTGTTCTAGGGGTAGTGAATATGTCTCACAAGATCTCATGGTTTTATCAGGGGTTTTCACTTTTGCATCTTCCTCATTTTTCCCTTGCCACCACCATGTGAGAACTGCCTTTCACCTCACTCCATGATTCTGAGGCCTCCCCACCCATGTGGAACTGTAAGTCCAATTAAATCTGTTTTTCTTCCTAGTCTCGGGTATGTCTTTATCAGCAGTGTGAAAATGGACTAATACATTTTCCAACATGACACACCTGAAATTGTAGGACTCTGATTTTAGCCACCCATTCAACCAGGCAAAATGAATTTTCTACCCTTTGAGCTACCATATTTATTTCTAGCTTTCTTAAAACATAGCTCATTATTTATTTTTAGATATAGCTCCTATTTCACCATGTTCTGCTTGAAGATAATGACAGTACTATTTATTACATGCACTCATTACATACATATATATGTTCAACAAGTATTAAATATCTGTGTGCTAGGCATTGATACATCAGTCAATAAAACAAATAGCTAAGCCTTCATGGGGCTGACATTTTAGTGGGGAAGACACGAAATGAACAAATAAAAATGAATCATATCAGATGGAGATAAGCACTCTACAGGCAGGCAAAACATGGAGAGGGAGATAAAGTACTCCTATAGGGGTGGGGTGTACATTTTAAATAAGGTGGTCAGTCCGCAAAAAGGTAGCCACTGAGCAATGTGTTGAAGCAGGGGAGAGCCCGAGGACAGGACATCCCAGGCAGAGGGAACTGCACAAGTGCAAAGACCCTGAGACAGGAGCATGCCTGGTGAGTTTCAGGAAAAGCAAAGAGGCCAGGGCAAGTACACTCATTCGTTCTCACATTGCTATAAAGAACTACCTGAGATGGGATAAAAAGGATAGAAGTTTAATTGACTCACGGTTCTGAAGGCAGGCACATCTGGGGAGGCCTCAGAAAACTTACAATTGTGGCAGAAGGCAAAGGGGAAGTAAGCCCATATTAGATGGCCAGAGGAGGAGGAAGAGAGTGAAGGAGTAGGTGATATACACTTTCAAACAACCAAATCTCATGAGAACTCACTCACCATCACAAGGACAGCAAGGGGGAAATCAACCCCTATGATCCAATCACCTCCCACCAGGCCCGTCCTCCAACACTAGGGATTACAATTCGACATGAGATTTGAGTGGGGACACAAATCCAAACCGTATCAGCAAGCAAAAGGAAGAGTGAAGATTAAGTCAAAGTGTAACAATGAGACTAGACCCGAGGGTAACATGAGTCACGAAGAGGGTGCTGGCTTTCACTTTCAGTGAGATGGGATGCTCTGCACCGTTCCGAACAAAGGAATGGCTCCCTCTGACTTAGGTTTTTAAAAGCACTACTCAGACTGCTCTGTTGAAACTAGACAGCAGAAGGCAAGGATGGAAGCTGCGAGACCAATTAGGAGGATCTGGCCACCATCCGGGCACAGGGTCCGAGTGACTTGGTCCAGGGGGTAGCCTTGGAGGGGCAAGAAGATCAGATTCCAAATTTACTTTGAAGGAAGAACCAAAGGGACTTGCTGACAGATTTGATCTTCTTGGTAAACTTTTGGGCTCCCAGCAGAGTACCTTACACTAAAAGGTGCCTGATAAATGTTTACTGAATGAAAGGAGTAAACATATGCATAAATGAAGTATTCAAATAACTTGGACCCTGGTGAGAGGGGTGGGGTTGAATTTGATTAGAGGGAAAGGGGCATACCTCATCTATCTCAGTCTCCCTCCTGGGGCTGGGTTTCCTTACCTAGCAGAAACTCATTAAATATTTGTTGGATGCGTGAATAGACGAGTTAATTAAAATGGGCGTGCAAGGCTTGGGAGTTCATTCTGACTTCCAGCTAGAAACCCCAGCAGACAGGCACTGGGGCTTGGAGATTTTTCTTTCTATAGCTCCTGGCAGGGTAGCAGGGGTGAGCCTGGGCTCCCTAAATATTGTGAAATGCTGTCCATGCTGAGGTGCCCATCAGACCTGCCTAGAAAAGCATCTAAAATGAAAAGTGCCCAGCCTCCTGTTTGTCAGTGGTTGGAAGATGAGTAATACTTTCTAAGTGCTTAAGTGTCATCATCATTACTAAATTGCTGTAGGAATAAAAATTCAGTTTATGCCATTGAGGATCATTAAAGTCTCTTCTGAATCTGATGCCAAAATTGAAATAATTGGCTCATCGGTGGTGCAACATGGAATATAACCACATCAGCTTGTGGAGAAAAACGTTGTCTCAACATGAAGAAAAGAACAGGAACTTGGGTAGGTAGATTGGTTTTGTTGGCAAAGAATTGCTACATGGAAATTACAATTGACAGCATAGATCATGATTAAAAATATTTGGGGTGGCCAGGCGAAGTGGCTCACACCTGTAATCCCAGCACTTTGGGAGCCCAAGGCGGCTGAATCACTCAAGGTCAGGAGATCGAGACCAGTCTGGCCAACATGGTGAAACCCCGTCTCTACTAAAAATACAAAAATTAGCTGGGTGTGGTGGTGCATGCCTATAATCCCAGCTACTTAGGAGGCTGAGGCAGGAGAATCACCTGAACTCAGGAGATGAAGGTTGCAGTGAGCCGAGGTCGTGCCACTGCACTCCAGCCTGGGCAACAGAACGAGACTCTGTTTGAAAAAAAAAAAAAATACTTGGGGCACAAATTCAGAGTTGCAGAAAAATAAATGGATTTTGCAATTAGACAAGAGTTTTAAATCAACTGGATTTTCCAAGGCATGGTTAAATTCTGTTTCAAGAGGTCAACTGCAGATCAGAAATACTGATACCCAGTGCAGGGAAGGCACTAAACAAGAACAAAATAAATAACGATAATAATAGATTGAGCTACAGTCTAAGAACAAAGATGTGTTTTAAATGAAAATCATTACTCACAGATGCCGGAGCACAAACCCAGACCGATTCAGTGCTGACTCGAAGGTACAAGGGGACCCACTGGGCGATCATATCGCGAACCTGCAGATGCTAATGCTGACCTGTTTGGGGGGTGGGGTAGGTTAATTAGCTGCCGGTTGTAAAGCATTATTGCCTTGCTGAGTATTATTATTTTAATAAAAGAGGCTCATGAAAACGTCTCTGGTGGTAACTCATGAAGAATCATTTTGAGGACAAGAGTACTCGTACATCATTCCGAGTGCCGCCTATGTATTTGAGTATCAACAAAAAATTTACTGTTTAAACATAAATCTCTGGGAGAAGTTGAAGTTAATTAAAAAGGTTTAACAGCATATGCATTAGTATTAGCCCTGGCCCTCTTTAGCATGGAAGGAAGGAAAGGAAATAAAACAAGGTGTGTGAAGAAGCAGTAATGTAGGCTTTTAATTAAATGTGGTCCAAAGCATAGGTGAAGACACCACCTTATCTGCCGCTCAGTGCAATGAGGGAGAATGGGAGGCAGGGAAATGTTCCCTGAAGAGCTGTGTGTGTTTTTAATTAACAAAGGCTTTGAGAGTCCTTCTTACCTTTTCTTCTTCAGAAACCTAGAATTTCACCTTGCGCCACGATGCTTCCATTTAGATGTGGAAGGCCTCTGGTGGAACACTGTAGCCCAGTTCAAGTGCATATTCTGATTTATGCCCAGCTATTACTCATGAATTGTTTCATTCATGCCACAAATATTTCTAGAGCTCTCAGTCTGCATAATGCAGGGTATCCTATAGCCTGAGAGGCTGTGGAGACGGTCTGGTCTCTGCCCTCAAATGGCTCACAGTGGAGGGAGAAAGGCTGGCATACCAGCAGCACTGTGTGGTAAATGCTCGGGGAGAGAAGTATTCAGGATTTGAGGACCACACATGAAGACGCTGGAGGTTCACATAAAAACTAAATGCTGCAATTGGCCCATGACCACAACCACAGGGAAATCAAGTTGAGGATATTTCATTGGCTTCTGAATTGTTATGATGTCAGTCTGCATCCCTTCACTTTCTGGTCCCACTCTATCTTCCTCCAGCTTTTTCCTTCATAACCCCCAGCCTGCACCCCTCCTGCAATATCTTCAGAATATGCTGTGTTCACCTCACCTCTGCTCATTTATCCACTCTCCCGTTGATTGAAATGCTCCTCCCCCTTCAATCCCACCCCCTCCCTCAAGGTTCATCCCAAGTCCTCACCTCTTCCAGGGCATAGATCTTAGCTCTCCTGGGCTGCAAAGGTGCCTTATGGGACTTGGCACGTTTGCTGTTTGTCAGGAGGGCTGGTCAAAGGCACTAGGCTCAAGCTATATGTGACCAGCACCACACATTTTAGCACTTAAAATATTTGCTAGCTTTATACATCTATAGATTATTATTTGTTTCATAGATGTTCTTTGACCCTCCAACTTAAACACTTTAACTCTTTGAGGCATTTAATAGGAATCGATAAATTCATCCTGCAGTTGTTTTCCCCAGACCCACTTCAGTTTCAGCAATTTGCCCCAATATTTCCATCCACTGTCCCATCTCTTTATTCTTCTCACCTCATCTTCTGGTTTTCTGGACAGGACTCCATCTTCCTCTAGGATTTTAGTACCAGGCTCTCAGCCCCCACCCCCAACCCATGTCATCACCAGCTTCATCCTTGGTGACTTCAGTCCCTCCCAAGCCTCTGCCCTCCTCAGGTCCCAGCAGTCTTCCCCCAAGTGACCTGCATCTACCCCATTTGCATCTTGAAATGCACAACTCAAAACCAGTGAACATTCAGCTCCAATTGTCAAAGTTCTTCTCTGTCCTCACTCATTTTCTCACTCCCTCTTGACCTACTTTTTGGCCTTCCCTTGGTCTTCAGTCTTTTCATCCTTTCCTATTTTCCCACTTCCCTTGGTGGCTTCAGTCCATCTGAATCCTATAAGCCTCACATTTTACCTCTACTATTACTAACACTCAGCTTTTAGTCCTTCTGCCTACTTGATTTTCCAGTCCCCAGTACTCAGAGCCCACTATTCACTGGATCTACTTCAATCTACCATGCTAGTCCCCTAAACCAAGAGTTATTTTAGCCCTTTCTCAATGACATCCTTCCCCACACTTTCAGCCATTACCCCTATGAGGCTGATGCTACTTCCTTATATCCAGTTCTGGACCATGGCCTGGATGTAGGCACATAGATCAAGCTAGACTGAGCATCTGCACATGGTTTCCTACAAGGTCCCTAACCCTCCATCTAGCACATAGCTTACCTTCCTGCAAAAACTCTTGCCTTTTCTCTGTGTTCCCGAGCTAGAGTTGACATCATGGTCTTCTCTATTCTCTCTCCCTAAATGCTCAGGGTCAGCTTTGCTCTCCCTCCCCTCATTCTCTTCATCTTTTTGGTCACCAGTTCCTAACAACTCTGTTTCTATTTCCTCCATTTCTACTGTAACCAGCTTTGTTAAAATCCTCATGTAATCTCACTGAGATTACTGCTGCCTCCAAACTCCTCTCCCTATCTCCAATTCATCTTCAGTACAATCCTACTCATTGTGTTGCCACATTGATCTTCCTAAACCACAGTTATGCCTTGCTCCAGAATCCCTGCTAATGCACTTTTGTCCAAGGATCAAGTCCATATCATCAGTGTAGCGATAAAGATTTGCCATGATATCACCTCAGCCTACATCTTCAGTCCTATTTCCCACTACTCACCTTTCCCTGAACCATGACCTCCTCTTTTCCACTTCAATACTCATGTTTTTTCCCTTTGTCTGAAATAGCTTGCATCTGTATATGTTAAAATCCTCTTCACCTTTCAAGATCATCTCAAATTCCATCCTTCCTGTAAATTTTAGCCCAATCTCTTCAACTATTGATGAGCTCCCCTCTGTGTTTCCCTAACATTTTCTTTATTTGTAATTCATTAGTTTAATAAATATTAATTTACTGAGCATCTGCTATGTACCAAGAACTTTAATATGCATTATCTTCTTTAATTCCCATGTTAACCCTATGATATAGATATAATTAACATTCTTGCTACAGAAATAGGAAAATTGAAGCTATGCATGTTTACATTTTCTGCCCAATATTATAGAGTTAGTAAGTGGTAGAGTCAGTTTTTCAATCTGATTCTAGTACTTATGACATCTGCCTAGAGTTGTGTCTCCTTTATTACAATATGCCTTGCATTGGATGGCTGTCTGGCTGGATGGATGGATGGATGGGAGGGAGGAAAGGAAGCCAAAATGCCTTTTTTTTAACCCTTTTACTTTGTAGGATCTTGCACTCTGGAACCACGTTTGGTTCACCTTTGAATTTCTCACTTCGAGCCTGACACAGAGGAGATGCTTGATAAATGTTTACTTTGTTCAACTGGATGTACAGTTAAGAATTTTGCACATACAAAATTGTAACCCTGGAAGGGACATAAAGACATTTCTTTCATGCATCCCCCTGCCTCCAGAAGACTGCTCCTACGTGACTCTGACTCTAGCCTACCCCCTGCCTCCAGAAGACTGCTCCTACGTGACTCTGACTCTAGCCTACCCCTTTTGCGTCATTACCTCCTACAACTCCAATCTGCCATAACCACTTTCCTTTCCTGTAAGATGCTCTTGACCTTTCTGGGGCTTCTTCTTTGCTCCTTGGCCTCTACCTCCAGAGGTTCTCTTGGAGATGGTGGTCACCCAAGAAAATCAAACCTGTATTTCCTAGAGTAAGAGTTGACTTGGAAAAGGCAGAGGAAAGGCGGTAGGGAATGGAAAGAGCAGGGCAGAGTTAACATTTCTGGTGAGTCTAGCTTGGGCTAGGCCACGTTGTAATGTGCTTTCACAGAGAGGCAATTTTCTTCCCCTCCTGTTCCCTGTAGGAGTCCTGGAGTAAATGCAATGTTATCTCCCGGGAAGGCATTGCCTAGTGTAAACACAGTGTTTACAGGGAGACTTGGCACAAACAGAGCCTCTTGCTGGTCTCAGAAGAGGGGAAAGTGAGAACTAATCACCAACCCCAGTGAGACCAGTGCAGGAAGCATTTTGAAGTTGGGACTAGAAGGCAGGAAATCGTCTGTCAAAAATCTATTACTTAATACACTAACAAGATTGTTGGAGCTCCCTCCCCTCCCATGGGTTATGGAGATCCACCCTTTCCAAAGGGGTCTCTGGCTCTCTGTGAACAGCCCAGCAGTGGCCCACTGGGATCTGGGCTCCATCTGCAGCATCCAAGGACGTTGGTACATTTCTGAGCATTTCAGAAGGAAGCTCCTCCCCACTAGACACCTACTTTTCATATAATGGAGAGAAGATCCTTCCCTAACTGCCACTTGAAGTTGCAGAATTGACACTCTCCTGACCTGAGAAAGAGTGAAAGTTGAGGATGTACACATGTAAGCAAGGGGACTGTGATGGGAACCTCAGTGAGTATTACATGGTTCTAGATGGAATTGGATTTACTCTGAGTTCTCACATATGCTATGAATTCATATATAATTGTGTATTTACATAGCATTGATTATGCTATGTAAATATGCTGGAGCCTCTGGATACAAAGAGAGGGGGAGAAAGACTTGTGTTATGTAATAGGGAAATGGAGTCAGCTGCAAGGATACAGTGGGACATGATGCAGCCACTATCCCCATAAGAAGCCAAGAGGCTGGTGTCATAGATGTCTGCGACCTGTAAATGTATTGGTGAGACATATCCCACTGGCCAGAATGTTATTTGCTTACAGTCTAGGTGGTAATAGCAATTTTCTCACTTTCTGTTGTTACTAACGTCAAAGGTATCTTTTTACCTCAGGTCTTTGTAGCCAGAATCTGTAAAACTCCTCATGACACTCTGCACCCTGATCTGATGAGAGTGGCAAGTAGCTTTGTGACCACCAAGAGGCTCTTCAGAGATTAGGCCTGGAGTAGAGACCCTGCTAAACCCAGAACCCTGACTGTAACAACCATCTGAGCAACAAGTGGTAAGATTTGGGCCAAGAAAGTAGCAAAGGAAGTGGTGAGAGGTGGTTGGTTTATAATATATTTTGAGACAACAGGCTATATTCACAGATTGGATGTGGGTGTGAAAGGAAGAGAAGAGTCTAGGATCACTCACTCTAAGTTTCCTGGTCTGAGTAACTGGAAGGATAAAATTGCCACTGACAAGTTTATCATCTTCTTCAAAGATGAAGAAGACCGTGAGAGGGGCAGACCTGTGGGAGAAGATCAGGAGTTCTTTTCAGAGCATGTGAAATTTGAGATGCCTGTTACACATGCAAGTGGAGGGGATGACTAGGCAATTGGATAGATGAGTCCGGAATTTAGGGGGTGGTCTAGGCTGTGGATACAAAATTGAGAGACATCAGAGTAGAGTTGATGTTTAAAGCCATAAGACTGAGAAGAGATCTAAGGACTCCAATATGAAGGTAAAGGAGAGGAGATGCCAGCAATAAGTCAGTGACATAGGAGGGAAATGACTAGAATGGAGAACCCAGGAATGTTCTTTCATGCCTGCCTCCATTCTGAGTGACCCTCATACAGAGTTAGGCATAGTCTTCAACCCAAGGGTCCCATGGTTCTTCCTGGATTCAGAAAAAACCCATGTGAAATAGCAGCAAGTAATATGAGAGGGCGTCTCTTTAAGACCATGCTGTAAGGTTCAGACTAAGTGCTATGAGGTGTATTCATCTGACTGCTGGACACTCTTCACCACACATTTCAGGTACAAGCAGCCCAGAAGGAAAAAGTTGACTTAATTCAGAGGCCAAATTCTTCTCTCAGATCTATGCATGTAATATATGCAGGGAACAGATTGGAATGCTTTTGATGTTGCTAATCTGAACTGACAGTCTGTTTGCTAGTTCCGGATGAGGACGTCTTTTAATTTTGTGTGTGTGCGTGCGTCTGTGTGTGTGTTGTGTTCAGTTAGTCTTGACAGCTTCCTTTCCCAAACCAAAGTGGGACCCCAGGAGCCCCACACACCCACTGCCCATGGCTATTCCTCAGGGTGGGTCAATCTCCACTCTACAAATGACAGGAGCTCTCGGGGTCCACTCACCAGCTGAAGGGTGAGTGAGATAGACAGAAAAATCATAGAGCTTCTATACCTTATTTTTTTAGTACAATGCAGGGTAAAATAAAACAGTGCTGGCTTGGGAAGGTGGGAAATTAATTGTCTTCTCTGGGCACGTTCATTTCATATTCATTGTCACAGTACTGATTGTAATGAAGTTATTTAGTATTCATGCAGATGTCACATCAAGTTCTTCCATAGATGTTTTACTGTAATTTAGCATAAGTTAATGGATATCTATATTAAAGTGTTCCCAATTAAGCAAGTGGCCTTTCTATTCTACAAGCCAGATTGGATTGGATGGCCATGAAGTGTAAGCAAACTAAGCCTTCTCAGATCCCAGCCACAGAGGTCAAACCTGAAATGAGTTTAGCTCCTTCTTGTGTCTATCTCACAAGAATCCTAGTGGTTCAAAAATAACTTTGTAATTGACTGATGCAGACAGATGAGTTGGAAAGTGGGTGATTGATGGGCCCAATATATTTGAACAAAATCAACACCAGGGAGAATATTAATTGTACAAGTAGGGCCAGCTAGCAGAGCAGATGAAAGAATAGAGTCAGGATTAGCCGATCTCATCTTCAGCTTGCAGAGCCTTGAGACTTCCAGCAACTGTCCTGGGATGCAATTGGTGGTTGGTTAGCATCTGCCTTCTTAACTCTCCTGGATTAGAAGCTGCCACATTGGAAATGGTTTATCGAGCTCAGTAGAGGTTGCTTTTAAAGGCTTAAGGGATTGGGTTCCCTTAAAAAATATATACAAACAACTTTTAAATGAGGTTTTGTCAAGCAAAGGAACGTTTTTCCTTTATCCTTACCCAGAAGTACAAAAAGAAAAGGACCCAAAAATCCAAACAGAAATACAAATAGCTGCCTAGATCTTCACTGGAGACAGGCCTGATTCAGTCAATATGTAAGGTTTCTTTTTTTAAAATGTTATCAAAAGGTCAGAGCCAGTGGCCTTTGAAGGCAAATCTCATCTGACAGGTGGCCCTCCAGAGCTTAAGTTTCCAGATCTATTAGCACTGAAGTGTTTCTCTTAACTGGGCTTTGAGACGATTGGGGACTGGCCAAGTCATGAAGAAACTGGAAACTTTGGCAATGCAGCTCAGGACTGAGAAACACCAACGGGATAAATAGAGATTCCTTTCAAATTACTTGTGAATCTTAATTCATTCAATTTAAAAAATTCATTAAACTGTACTGTCCAGCCCCCATGGATGCAGTGGTAAGCAAAATAGAGCTTACATCATCTAGAAAAGGAAATAGGTAATTAAGCCATGGGGAGACAGGGTGATGCTTGGGGTCATTAGGTGGCTCTTGAAGACTAAAATCCTTTCACATAGTGGTCCCTCCACAGCAGCAACCTGCTCACCAAGGTTCCTTCACTAAATGAATTCCAAGCCCTCAGGCTGGGTTCCCATTCACCAAAGCTGATCTAAGACTACAACTGCCCACCAAATAACTGCAGTGATGTGAACATATAGGATAAGTGAGGGAAAGAGAAGGAGGGAGAATTATCCGTGGACTATGGGGCTACCCCACCCCAGCCCGCCTAAGGCAAAACAGCTGCCTCTTCATCTGAGTGCTTCAGCTTTTTGTTAATATTGCCCCACATTTATGCAGTAATTATTTCTACGTCTCATGCAGATTCTGTGAGACTAGGCCGGACTCAGTGTAGAATATAGAACAACTCTTGGGTTTAGTTCAGCCAGAAGGCTGATGAAACATCAAGTGTTCCTGGGTGCCCTAAGGAGAGGACTGACTTTAGTTGCAGCCAGAGGACAGACAAGTACGTTTTTCCAACAACAGGAGATGATGGAATGAAACAGGAACACTGTGGAGCTTTAGATTCTTTAAGAACAAGCAAGGTGTTTCTATTCCCATCTCTCTGGCATGTTTTAGGAAAATTC
This sequence comes from Theropithecus gelada, assembly GCF_003255815.1. Taxonomy (NCBI): domain Eukaryota; kingdom Metazoa; phylum Chordata; class Mammalia; order Primates; family Cercopithecidae; genus Theropithecus; species Theropithecus gelada. Next base: position 117,868,506 of record NC_037682.1, on the reverse strand, counting down.
TGTCAAGAGGAAATGGGATTACTTAAATGTTCTAAATTCTCAAATTCTAAGAAGTCAGTGCTAAACCCCAAAGCAAAGCCCATTATTATTCCTCTTCTGAGCTTCCCATCCCCAGCACATTACAATGCTCTACAAAAATTTGAGTAAGTATAGATTTTACAGGTTTCCGTTTGTTGATCCTTAGTTCCACACACATACCAATGAAAGCAAACTCTGCAAAGCTGAATTCTCTCCATTCCTCAATCTTTTAAGCGTTTCCTTCTCCGGGAAGCTGCCCCTTCTGCTCACTCACTCATGCTCCCACTGTGCTCTTGCATGTTTTCCACTGTACAGTGTTCATCGATTTACTTGCTGGTCTTCTCAGCTATCATGTGTATGTCCTCAAAGCCCAGTGCTAGGCTTGGCACATTGTAGACATTGCATGTCTACTAGACAGATAGATGGATAAATGGATGGAGCCACTGATTATTAGTTTTTGCTAAGGAAAACCCTCCTCTGCATTTTTATCTTTTTTTAAGTGACCATCTGCAGAGATATCCAGACTTAGAGAGAAAAGGTTCTCTTAGGTTCTCCATTCTCCAAGTAGATTTCATCGGCCCAGACGGCACCAGCCGTGTTTTTATCAGGATTTAGATGAGTCATTTTTTTCTTTGAATTGAAATAAACCTGTAGGTTGAATTTGCAAGAGGACAAGCTAGCTAAGTGTGCCCACCAGCGTTCTGGACAAATAGGCAGAGGCTTGGGTAGGAGGCTGGAGCTGGGAAGGAGGAGCATGCCCAGAGGCTGACCCGTAGTGCTAAGCAGGAAGCACGATGTCTGCAGTGGGAAAATGAGGCCAAGCGCCAGTGGAGGGCAAGGCAGTGTCGGTAATAGCATTTGGAACATGCAGAAGAGGGAAGCAGTGAGAAGAGGATGATTACAACATGATTCACTAATGCTGCTACTGCTAATTACTGAATTTTCCCAGTTACTCTGAAATCAGCCCATATGGAAATCAAAACTCAGCATACCAGTGAGGAAGCTCCATTCTCCACCTCCAAAAATAAGTCCAGCTAAAAAACCTACTTTGGTCTAGGTTTTCCAGAGTATGATGAGGCAATGGCAGTAACAGAGTAGGGGAGTAGGGGCTGAGTCCTCCTGCAGAGGAGGGAACTCACCAGCCTGATCTCTACCACCTCACCCAAGCAGGCATTGAGACCAGAGGAGTGAGGAGGAAGGAGGTAGACTAGTATCATTAAGTGCCTACCCTCCTAGGGACTTTCACCTCTTCTTTTTATCCCTCGGTCATCTCTTTTCATCCTCCAGTAATGCCATGATGTAGGTGTTACCTTCATCGTCATGATGTGATAATGACACGCAATATCATTAAGTGCCTTGCCTAAGGCTACACAGTAAGTGGTTAAACCAGGATTCAAATTCAAGTCCAGATCATCCAGACTCCTAGTTGGCATTATTGCTGCATCTCCTGCTGTTCTGAGGTGGTGCAAAGGGCCTGGCTTACCCCCTCAGGCCAAGACCGTAACCAGCAAAACAAAGGTCTCAGGCAGATACCAAGACACAGGAAAGGGTGCTGGCAGCACAGCAGGCAGTAAAGCTGGGTCCAGGAGGGCAGCAGAAAAGACAGGAGGCTAAGGCAAGACTCAGAGAGCAGCGAGATCTGGGAGGCAGGATGAGGGGCAGACCCTCAAATCTCTGTAATGTGAGCCCAACACGAAGGCAGAGCTGCCACATAATCCAATGGCTTTATGCCCTTTTTCCATCAGGGTTAATTCCAAGGTTTGGGCATCACAGACTCTCAACAGAACAAGTGCCAGAAGGGAGAAAGAGGAAGGTACTCACTTACAGGGCATCTGTTAAATGGCAGGTGCTGCTTACAAGTCTCTTGATTTTATCCTCCCAGTTCTTTGAACGGGTATTTCCTCTGTAGTAAGCAAAGACAACTAGCTCAAGAAGAAAATGACAATAATGGTCCACAATGATTGAATGCTTAGCACCTGCCACAACCTGGGTATGCCGTAAGTATCCATTATATTATAATTCTAAGGACAGTGCTATTACCCTTCCCATTTTTACAAATGAAGGAACTAAAATTCAAAATTCTATATGACTTCCCCAAGGTCCTAAAAATAGTAAGTAGCAGAGTTGTGATGTAGCCCCATGTCTGTCACTCTAAGGGGGATGTTCTTCAGAGCAGACTTTGACTCAGGGGCATCCAAGTCTTACAGGAATCACATCACTTCCTCCACTGATCCCTGCCACTACCTGTAGGCCTGCTGGCCCTTCCCATGACCCAAAAATAACCTGGAATGATTTGTTATTTTCATACTGGGAGTGAGAAACATAGAGGATGTCTTGAGGGAAAAGGACAGGGTGTCTCATTCCTGGGACACACTCTGCCTTTTACCTGGTATTTTTATATCCATCGCCTCTTCAGATTACCACAACAATTCTTCAGATAGGTAGAGCAGGTATTCCCAGGCCCATTTCACAGATGAGGAAGTTGAGGCCCCAAGAGCTTTGATGACTTGAGCAGATATCGAGTTGGGGTCAAAGCCACATCTTAGTCTAAGTCTGTCTGACTTGTGGCCCGAGATCTCTGGTTACTCTGGGCTCGCAGTGAGGCTAGTTGCTGGGGGTGTACAATGGGAACCTAGCACCCAGCCTTCTCCTCCCTCCCTATCTCCTCCTCCAGGCCATCAGCCACCATTCAGCCTTCTGCCCAACTCTCCCATGGCTTGGAAGACCAGAGGTGCTGAGGCCTTGGAGCCAGCCAACCAGCTCAGCCCTTTTAACGAGGAAGCTTCTCTGCTCCCTCCAATCCATAACATAACCCTGAGGTCAAATCTCTGCATATATCACTCACCTACGCGGGACCAGGGAGGGAAAACATGGAGACTATGATTTTCTCTGGACTGGGAGGGGCTATCGTCTGCCTTGGAGGGAAGCACCTGGCACCCCCCATGAGTGGATTTAGAAGGGAAGCCCTTCTGCAGGAAGCAATGCCCACACTTGCTGTGCCTGCCTAGAGGTAGAACTGTCCAGCCCCACCTCACTGCAGACCCTTTTGTTGGGTTCAAGGTTCAATTCTGCTCATTGAGCAAAAGGTCAATCCTTAAAAGAAAAAGTGTTCTTCATGCGCATTCTTAGACTAGCATTACTCCTGGTTGAGGAGAAGTTTAGGGGCAAGAAGAGCCCAGAAGCTGGAACTGTCCCCATTTCCTGAGTGGAGCAACTATAGACCAGGGCTGTGAGAAGTGCTGTGCGGCTTTCTTCCCAGGGTGCATATTCCCTCCCCCCTTACTTCTCTAATGCAGTCAGCCCCCTTGGAGACAGGAGAAGCAGTGAGGCTTAGTGGAAAGAGCACCAGCAAGGGCTGCCGAGAGGGCCCAGACCTATAGCTTATGACCGAGGATGGATATTTGGGGGAATCTGATTCTTTACTGAGCAGGGAGCAAGTATTCTAGGTTAGGGGGAAAGAGTGCAAGGAGGGCTTGTTGAGGGAGGACTGCATTCCACCCAATGCACTCTTCGCCAGGTGCACACAGCAGGTACAAGGGACCTGGTTCCCTTTGAGACTTTTTTGAGAAAAAAGGCAAACCTTAAACCCTGAGGAGCCAAGAATCAAGCTTCATTTCCTCTGCAAAGCCCCTCCCAGCCTCCCCAGCCCGAGTGGTGCCTCCACCTAACTCCACACAGACTTGTTCCGAGTCTATTAGCTACGGCACCTCGATCAGGTCCAGAAGGGTCCCAGGCACCAGGAGAGAGGGTAGATGTTAGCCTGGGGACTGAAAACTATGGTATTGTGAAGAGCACAGTCTTCTAACTCTGTCACTTGCCAGAGGTACGATGCAGGGAACGATGGCGTCTTCCACATTCAATTATTGTGAAGACTGCATGAAATCATTCACGGAAAGTGCATGTTATAGGGTCTGGCACAAAGTAGATGCTCAGTGGTTAGCTCTTGCTGCTCTCACTGTTCAGGGAAAGTAGAGTAGGGTCTGATTCCACCCTACTCAGAGCCTTCGGTACCGGTGAACAGAGCGATACAGGCAACACGCCCAGTCTGCATGTAAATTGGCCTTCGGCACTGGATCAACCCAGAAAAAGAGAACATGCTCCCTTCCAGCGGAAGCTTTGGAAGAAGCTAAGCCAGATTACCAAACCTGACCCCCAGAGCAAGAGGGAAGGATGCCCCGGTGCACTCAGGTCTCATTCATGTGGAGCAGGCTGTACTTTCTGAAGAGGTGGAAGGAAGTAAGAAATGGTGTATGAAGAGGGACATTTCGGTGGGAACATGACTAAACTATGTGAACAAAATCTCTATTCCTTATGCTGTTCCTGTTCTTTTCATGTCTACACTGTAGATACATTGCCAGCACCTGTGGTTCTGCCTAAATAAACATACTTGCTGGTACAAAAACACACGCTGATGGATGATGGAAAAGGAACACAAGACAGTGTTTTTCTTAGTTCCTTTGCATTGCTATAAAGGAATACTGGAGGCTGGGTAATTAGTAAAGAAAAGAATCTATTTGGCTCATGGTTATGTGGGGTGTACAAGAAACATCGTGCCAGCGTTTTCTTTTGGTGAGGGCTTCAGGAATCTTCCACTCATGGCAGAAGGGAAAATGGAACTGGCATGTGCAGATCACAGAGCAAGAGAGGAAGCGGGGGGCAGTGAGGTGCCAGGCTCTTTCCAACAACCAGTTCTTGTGGGAACTAAGAATGGGAACTCAATCACTCCCAGGAGAATGACATCAAGCCATTCGTGACAGATCCCCCGACAACCCAAACACCTCCCACCAGCCCCCACCTCTAACACTAGGAATTTTTTTGTTTGTTTCTCTATTTCTTCTAAAAACGAGATACGTGTGCAGATGTACAGGATTGTTCCATAGGGATATGTGTGCCATGGTGGTTTGCTGCACTTGTTGACCCATCCTCTACGTTCCCTCCCCTCACCCCCACTCCCTAACAGGCCCCGGTGTGTGTTGGGGAATCAGATTTTAACAAGAGACTTGGGACTTGCCGTGGCCAAACACACCATACCCAAACCATGACAGTGCTTAAACTGGATTTTAACAGAGAATGATTTTTTTAGGTCTATTTATTTTTTTAGACAGGGTCTCACTCTATTGCCCAGGCTGAATTCAGTGCAGTAGTGATAGAGCGACCTCTGCCTCCCGGGTTCAGAGATTCTCTGCCTCAGCCTCCCAAGTAGCTGGGACTACAAGCGTGCACCACCACACCCGGCTAATTTTTGTATTTTTAGTAAAGAAGGGGTTTCACCATATTGACCAGGCTGGTCTTGAACTCCTGACCTCAAGTGATCCGCCCACCTCGACCTCCCAAAGTGCTGGGATTACAGGCGTGAGCTACCGCGCCTGATGTTTTTTTGTTTTGTTTTGTTTGTTGTTGTTGTTGTTTTTAGTTTAGACTCCAAGTGTCTGCGCACTGGGAGATAAAAACTGTTGAGGAGACATTAGTATACTTGTTACAGCAGTGGCCTATATGCAGTGGCTTGTGGAGAGAGAGAGAGAAAGAGAGGGAGGGAAGGGAAGGGAAGGGAAGGGAAGGGAAGGGAAGGGAAGGGAAGGGAAGGGGAGGGGAGGG